>NW_010191167.1:16063-25624 GCF_000695765.1 Mesitornis unicolor
TTATGATAGTGTGGCAGCAGTGGGAACTGTAAGTCCTGTTGAACAACCACAAAAGGAAGAGCTACACAATACAAAAGAAATGGTTTTCTAATATCTTCTATCCTGCTTACAGTAGTAGAATGAAGCAGGCTCATGGGAACCCCTGACTACAAATTCAAGGAAAGCTGAGGCAATTTTTCCCCTATAAAAAAAGACTTTAAATGCTTTATGGGTTGTGATTAACCTGTCCTTCATCCCTAGAATTCTTACACATGCTTCCTATCTCTGCTTTTGGGCATGGAACAGATACCCAAGAAAGTCACCTAGTCTAGGTGATCCTGCTCTGGCAGGGGAGTTGGACTGGATGAACTTTCGAGGTCCCTTCCAACTCCTAATATTCTGCGGTTCTGTGTAAATGACACCTCTCCCTCTCTCTCTCTCTCTCTCTTCCCTTCCCCTCAAAAGCTCCTATTAACCTTTGTAATTCTTTATCCTATTAATATAGCTCAAACTTTTTCAGACTGAACACTGCCTTCTTCTAGCACTACACTTTTTTGGCCAAGTGAACTCATGAAGTGTGAATTGCTGACTTGGAAGGTGCCATTTCATACTTAGTTGTATTAACTTCCTTTAAAACAAGAAGGGTTATGTTGTGGTTTTCTTTTAAAAAGTAATTTTTCCTTATGACTTGTCTCTGAGTGTGTACATGCCTGATACACAAGAATATAGGTGAAGATTTATTCCTAGATCCTTGCTTGAAAAGATGTATTAAAAATACTTCTATAGATAGTGTGTCTTGGTATGTTATCTATTTGTATTTATTAAGGGACTTGGATGTCCTAATCAGGATCAGTCTCATGGAACTGGGTGCTCTGTTTTACAGCTCCTTTTCTTTATACTAGGTTACTTAATAAAGTGGATACCTTGAAAACAACACTTGATGGACCTGATGAAGTAGAGAAAAGTCATATAAGCATGCGACTGCTTGTAACATTTTCTATGATGTTTGTCATTGTGGTATCTGAGTCTTTCATAAACAGTTAAGATACAGGCTCTAAATTGTCTGTAGTGTTTGTAGTTATTTATATACTGACAATGAGTTTAAAATGCACCTGATATGGTAGCATTATTTTCACTAGTGACAATAAAAGTGACACCTGACAAGGTAGTTCTGCTTCATCTGGCCTTCTAAATAATTAATTGAATATGGAAGAATAACCATCCTCATTGTACAGACTGAGAACTCAGCCAGAGAGATGACATCGCATGTCCAAAACCTCCCCTTAAGGCAAAATTAAAACCAGAAGCAGAACAAATGAGCCTATGTACAACTGCAATTCTGTTCAGACAGAGTCAAGAGCACAGAGATCAGCTGCAGAAGGAAAAGATTGGCAGGAGTATACCTGCCCAAAAACTTTCTGGAACTCAATTCCACCTAACAAATATGTACGGTAGTAATGCATTGGATCTTCTGTGTTTTGGCACCAAAACAGGATGTGGAGACCTCAGGTCAGCCTTTTAATTTTTAGGCATCCTGTTTAGAACTGGAAAAGTGCAGCTCAAATATGAGTGAATTGATGGACAAATTTTATTCATTTTTTCTTTCTTTCTTGCTAATAACAGTAAAGACAATGGTTATCTTCCAGCAGTATAGAGTAAAACTTGGCATTTCTTTTAATTATGTGCAGCAGAATCAGCTCAACTTTACTACAGTTATTCTTTCTACAACTCATGAAATAGCTATTCATATTTTCATAATGTCATACGAATTAAAAGATCATAATTTTAGACATTATTTTTAGCAGTTATTTCCTTTTCAATATCCACTGCATCCAGCTCAAAACTACACTATGTTACAGTTTCTTTGAAGACAATTCTTCTGTATGTGTCTTCTTCCACTGATTAATAGTTGCTGGTTTGGTTCGATCCCTCAACCACACGTCTGAATGAACCGAAAAGCCCCCATTGGAATGCTCCATGTTAACACTACAAGGACTTAAATTGTGTTATTGATATGCTTCTTGGCATTAAGACAGGCATTACCATGTGCTCAGGGCAGTCATATGTGTAACAAGATCAACTAAGTATTTCAATCTATGTGACACGAATAGGCTTCACCAAAATGAGAGAAATGCCAGAGTTATAAAAGGCAGAACATAGATGTCATGTTTATTTTGTACTTCAGGCTCATTAGTTCTAATTAGCTGCCAAGCCAATTAGCCTGAACAGACACGCCAAAATCCTCCCTGTAAGACCAGCTCAAGTCCGTGAGCCAGGGACTGGGGAACTCCGCAGTCAGTCAGTGCTGCCAGTCTCTTCCACCTCCTTATTACAGCAGCAGGAGCAGTAACCTGAACACCCAGGCTTGCAAATGGGCAAGGAAAGGACACAGCATATACCAATGATAACTTGAACTTCATGTAATACAGAGAGAGCCCTCACTGAGTTAGTCTCAATGATCTGCAAATTGCTATATATTGCATTTCCTTTTACTACTTTCTATTTATTGCAAGACATCCTGGTAGCTAAAGGGAAGGGACAGAATTTGCCCTGCGTTTATGCTTCAGTGGAGAAGCACCATTGGGTTTGTTTCCTTTAAACCCTCAAAACAAGGATTAAGTGTGACTTGACTGCTGTTGGCCCAGCCAGGTCTTTTACAGAGAGGTGTGAAATTCATCTAGTCTGATCATAGCAAAAATATTTTGGTCTCCTTTTCCAACTAGTATTAAAACTTACTTCTGCAGAATGAACCCTGTGCAGGAACAGCTGCAGTAGCAGTAGGTGGGGAGACAGGAGGAGAACCCTTGAATTTTACAAGCTGTTTTAAGCTCTCCCAAACTTAGAACTGTTTTAGGATTATTGTATTTGTCTGATTTTTAAAGCTGCTCTGGTTTTTGGCCTTTATTAGATTTCTATATTGTGTATTTAGTTATATGTATTATGATTACATTTCAACTATGTTCCCCTTCCTGAAAAACTAAAATTCTAAAATTAAAATTTACTCTGTACTATTATGTTAAGTAAAACATCTTTCTAACTAAGACTTTTGTACTCAGTTATCTATCATGTCTTAGCAGATGCAGCTAATCATATCTTTTGCAGTGCATGAGGATACAAATATGCTTTTTAAAATTATTTTTATTTATTCCCTAAAACTAAGAAAACATAGTTGGAGGTTAGGTCTTGAAGTCCTCATTTAATACTTCGGGTAAAATCAGAACAGTAACACAGATAGCCCTAAAGATGACTCAAGGGGAAATTGCTATGACAATGGCTTCTGAACTGAGTGAAAAATAATTAAGTAAAAAAAGCCCCAACTTGCCTACCAGAAGGAAAGAATGACACAGGAGTTAAGGTCATTCTGAAATTAGACCCACTACATCAAAGCTTTCCACCATACCCCTTGCGCTAGAGGTTCCAGTAAAGCTCTAACAGCTTTTGTGAACCCAAGCCTCACTGTGAATCCAACATCTGTAGAAAAGTGTGAGAAATATTCTCTCTCACTCACAGTTGGAAAATAATGAGTCAGCTAGGTAACTTACACAAAAGGACAGAATCAAGCGCTAACTAAGCCATTAAGAGTGCCAATTCTCAATCCCAGTCTTAGATGCTCAATTTGAACATTGTTCTATGTGCTGCATTGGCACATTTTACTATGTAGAAGAGGTACACATATGCTGTTCTACACCCATTACTGAAACAAGTCAGCTTTCTGTGTCATGGCTCCTCAAACGTCTCACCAGTGTGACATGCCTGGTATGCATCACTCTGAACATGTGAACTGTTAATTGCAACAGCGCAAGATTTCCCTTGGAAGAGAATTCCCAGGGTGAGATTTGTCTGTAGAGCCCATTTTGCGCTACTTAAGAGGCAGCTGTTACAGCAGATGACAAAATCTGAAAACAAATTGAGACAAGCATGGCTTTGATATGTGGAACTGCTGTTTTAGAAATGCCAAGAGGTTTACATTACAGCATTGTTGTAGAGGTAGAGTTCCTATGAGACTTCAAGGTCTGCATTTGACACACACAGCGTATACTAATCCAAGGAGATGCAGCTGAGTGGAAGTGGTGGTTTGGATGTACAACATACAAAACACGTATGTTTTTAATGAAGGTAAGTTGTGTCACCAAAAATCTTAGTTTATAGAGGTAAACCTTTGGGTACCATCTGAAACAGGGATAGAGACTACAGATTTAACATTACAGATTACCATAACATTCAGCAGTGTGATTTTGGATGCCTTCACTTCAGGATGCCAAATCTGAGACACTGTTAGGGATGACTGCTCCTCCAGTAATTTCATCTGAAATCAATTCAAGGGGTCTCATACTAAATGCCTAAAAGAAGCAGCAGCTCCATTGATCAGTCATTTCTAGATTTCTTGACTTTTACCATTCATTACTAATTTGTGCATTTTCATTTTGGAGTAAAGAGAAGTTAACATATTTCTACTAGAAAGAATATTCAGTTGAGGCACTGGGCCATCAACATGTTCCCTACAGGCATGATCTTCTGTCTGCTTCTGCCATAGAGAATTGAATTTTGTAATGATAAACATAGAGATGGTAATATATCTTCACTTACTGAGTTAAAAAAAAGAAAGATTCCAAAATGACTACATGTTATTCCAAGAAAGTGAGAGTATCAAATTACAGCATGTCTGCTGAAAGATATAAACTCATGTAGTGAAAGATAATATAGTCTACCACATGAAAGTCATGTATAACTATTAAGCTATGACATAATATTTTTAATAAGAGTTATGCTTAGGCTTAGTTTGTCATCAATTCTTTGTTGCAGCTTATTTTTTTATATAGAAGCTCAAAATAAGCTTAATGTAAAATTAAGATCAACATTCATATATTCTGAATATGTCATGAGATAATTAAAAATTATATTCAGCTACTGAGAGGTTCTCTTCATCAACACCTTTTTTACCACCTTTTCAAGAAACTGGCACATGGTTAATTGGTACCTCTGTACCAAGTACCTTCTAGCAACCAGATAATTTTATAGACTTTTTATTAACAAAACATAACATTTTCTATTGCAATTTCTATAGTTCAATTTATTTTGACAGCAAATTTGTTGTTCCCTAAGTTTCACTTAGCTAAAAGGATATGTTCTGATAAGACAGAATATTGAATATTGCCAACATACTAATTTTCAACATAGCTCAGACTCCAGAATCTCCCACTGAAAACAAGTCTAGTCCCAATTCTAGGAGCACTATTTTTAAAAAAATCCTCCCCAGATAACTTAATTCATATGAATTAGATACCGTGAGTGCTGGTAATAGTCAAATGTATAAACACACTGCAATCAATTGTAATTTCAAGTTGCAAAAAATGACTTTTTTGTCTTAAACGTATTCAATAAGTGTCAGCTAATTTTTATAGTGGTATAACAATTTTAAACCCTTACGGTGATGGATTGTTTCTCTTGCAGTGTCTAGCATATTTTAGTCACAAATGCAATTAAGTGAATAGCACAAGAAGGAAAATAAATGAACAAACTTTTTCAGCTTTCTTGTTTCTTTAAGCCTAGCAAAACTGTCCTATCTTCTTCATGAGAAGAGGGAATATTTTTCATCACTCATAGCTCTACATAATGCCTAATAGTGAAGCACAGACATTTGTCTATTTCTTTTTAAACATTCAGTTTTGTTATATGTTTTGCCTCTAAACTTACCAAAACTAAAAAAAAATACAGAGAATCTCAGACAAACTCTTAGCCTAATACACATTTTAGCACTGTCTTTAGATTGAAACAAATATTAAAAGCAGTATTTTGTGTTTAAAAGGTATCTATCTTCATCAGACTAGAATAGGCTTGTGTCAAATGAAATGCTGAACAGGGTTTGCAATGTTCAGACAATAAAATACAGTCCAAACCAGAGTCCTTAATAAGCAAGACTGTGCTCACAGTGGTCTTACTAGCTTACACATAAAAAAGTTTTTGCTTATTTTAGACAGATTTCAGATCTTGATCCATTGATTTAATATCGTTTAAACATTGATTAGTTTCATTGCTTAATAGGAATGGAAATCACATCCTGGATTATTCTTCTGGCTTTCAAATTTTGCTAGCTTAATACTCCAGATCTTTGCTAAAAGATGAGTTTGGCTGTTGACTCAACCTGTGCAGTTTCACAGTCAAGACCAAAAAACCCTTTGGATGAGTTAAGCCTGGTGTATATCTTAAATATAATCCATGCAGGTTTAGGGATTGCATTTCCCTGCTAGTCCCTGTGTGTTAAGTAGTAGGTGATAGATAGGCTGTTAACACACGGCATAAGCAGTGGTGACAGGTCTGTTCATAACAGAGAATGAGTATGGCCCTCAGACTTTTGATCCATTACTCTCCACTTGTGCATCACTCTGCCCCGTGAGCAAGGCTCTGAGTGGGAACAGCAGGACTCCTCACTTGCTGTCATCATTTATTCTCCCTTCAGCTGCTGTGCTAGGAAAAAACATAGCTGTAGCGCTGGTGCATGGTACAATTGCACAGGATAAAGAAAAGGCAGCCCCAGTCTGGCTTCAGCTGCCCATAGTCACCTCAACCTCTCAGGCAAAGATCTTTCCCCTGGCTACTCTATCTCTGACTCTTTGCAGTCTGCTTCCTCCTCCCTGCATGCCTTTAAGCAAAGGACAGACAATATTTCTTTGCCAGGCAGGCAATTACTGCTTTCAGCCACATGGCTTTCTCCCAGCTATCGACTCCATTGCCTCCAAAACAGGATAGTATCAGAAAATTTATGTACTTAGTTTAGGCTCAGTCTTCTGTTCGCAACATGAACCATAACAACTGGAGCGTGTGTCTCAGGTTAATGACAAAGAGCTTCACTTAAAACAATTGCTCAAAATATGCTCCCGAGGACTTTGTTTGACAGCCTGTATCACAAAATTAGAGTATTTATCTTAATCACTGCCTAGAAAGAATGGTTCCCTATTGTAAATATAAAGCATTTCCCTATTTCTTCAAGAGAATTTGTGAATTAATCCTCCCTTACCTCCATTCTTTCTGTAATCAATGTTAGAAATAATGTCTGATCAGAAAAATTGTATTTCTTCCATTAATTTGTTCAACTGGTTGCCAAGAAAAGTTGTTGTCAGTTGGCAATATAAGGAAAACATTACTGTGTCTAGGACACAGCAAATATGACCAGATAGCAGGCAGAAGGTATTGCTCTTTAAAGGTGCCTGCTCCTCAAAAGACATTTCAACAGTTTAATGCTTTAAAAATCTCAGTAATGCAGTAACGTCTGACCTATGTGGTTCCCATTACACGACATACTGTGGTATAAAATATAACAGCAAATGATTAAGTATAGTACTGAGTAGAAAAGGTAACCTTTGTGCTTTAGGAAGAGTCTGGACCTTTTTGGCTGGCTCGGTTAGCTCCATCCTATCACAAGGTTTTTAATCAGTTGCTATAAAGGCAAAATGTGCATGGAGTCTGATGGATCCTTTCTACTAACCAAAATCCCAAACTTACAAGCTTGAAGTGATTTCATATATAATAAGGTCTCATACTGATCTCAGTGGGGGTAATGCTGTCCAGCTACACAGATTTTTTTTAAGAAATACTGGAAATTATTAGCATCATTAGTATGAATATTTTGATTTCTGTCTTCCTTATTATTTTGATTACTGCAGTATAGGAAGACTTTTGAAATACACTTTTCAAGCAAATTTCTGTCTAAAATGACTTGCAACAAATGCAAATGTGCTGTCTGATATCTTTAGTAAATGAGCTCTTTTGTTTAACTACTGCAAAGACACAGTACGGGTAACTCTGGAGCAATATTCCCTACAAAAGAGATAGTCCCCTAAGTCCCCTCTTTTGAGATAGGCAACAACAATTGGTTTTTCTTTCATTAAGAAACAAACTTTCACCTCAACATCATCTCACAGAGCACCTCGGACTTTCAACTACTGAGTCAGTAATGTCAAATCTTCAGAAATTATGTTTAGATCAGAGTCAAAGCAATGATTGAGAGTGACAGATTCTGCATCCCATCACCAAATCCCTCAACCATCTGCTGTAGGAGAAAAGTCTGCTCACTTATAGGCCTCACTTATTCTCCCTCTCCAAAGGAAGGGGAGACCTGAAGATGGGTCATAACAGCCAGCAGTGCACTTCTCTGGAAAAGCTATGGACAAATCCATGTTCACTTGAAAGCTGTCAGAGTAAAGCTGCCTGTTCAACTGCAGCAGTAGGAACTGTGTGCTGGGGTTGTACTCAGTCTTGAAATTTCACTGCATACTTGCAAAGGACAGTTCAGCTTTGGTGCACTGCCTGCCCTTCTGGAAGGGAAGGCTTTAATCCTATTATCATGTGAAGCCGGCTACTTTCTGGCAAGAGTTATTACAGTGTTATCTGTGATTAGCAATCTCCTCCTCCACTGCGCCTGCATACTCTCCCTAAGGCAAAAGAAAGATGTTCTCTCTCAGGGTTTCTTGTAAAAAATAAAGCTGAAAACACCATACTCAGTCATTTTGTACATTCGGGTAGTGTTCTGTGCAGCGCGTTTGAGCTTTTTGCACAATGCAATTTTAAACTCTAAGGCATCTGTTCCTCAAGTAATAGATCTAATTGAAAAAAAAAGTTTCTCCTTTAATCTTTACAAGAACATTTGAGTGCATTCCTCTTCTAGAAAATAAAAGTTAATGGTTCTCTCTTTTCAGAGGTACATTTGATTATTCATTTTATATGTTTGAAAAGGGTTGTGTGCATAGTCTGAAACATAATATTTGATTTCTAGGCCCCTGTCAGAAACAGCAGTCAGGATCATTAGATATTTTCATTCAATAAAGAAGGATAAAAAGGGATAGTCCTAATGGATACCCTGTCACATCTTATCCATCTTAAAAAATATGCCTAATAGTAAACACAGAGCCTCTGAAACAGGACAGGATGCCTCACTGCCCTTAGCTGTCCTTTCAGCTGAGCAAACTGAAGTCATTCAGATTCTACAGACACTATTCACAGTACCTTAAAAAGTGAAATCTCAGCCTCAGAACACCTGCCAAGAGAACAAAATAATACGAGAAAAGACTGTATAAAGGGATTCAAAAGCCTCAAATCCCTGAGAGAGCTATTATTAGCTGACAGAGTTAGATTTTATTTCAGCTAGGAAAAGTTCAGACATTAGAGACACCTCGTCATTAGCAAGAGAGCAGAAAAATAAAATGTAGTGACTTTTACCATATATCCTATTTGAAGCAAAACTGGTACTTTAACCAAAAACTGTTCTCAAACTAGAAGTACAAATCAATATAGTCAAGACAGATTACTGGAGAGTTTGCCAATTTATGTCTCAGAGGAAAAGCAAAAAATTTAACCTTTCCTAATAATAGTCATTTCTCATGAAGAAGCTAGGTTGGGCCAGCAGGTCTCCCAGAATTAAACGGGTTGAACTATGAGAGCAGTCAGACTGTGGTATGACTAGAAGTTCTTCTATAAATGACTGGAATGTTTTCTGGAGGAGCATTTCAATGAAAATGGCAGAAAATAGGAAATTAACTTCAGGGTTTTTTCTATTTCTTTTCAATTTTGTTCCCCACCCACCGCCCC
>NW_010191168.1:0-2543 GCF_000695765.1 Mesitornis unicolor
CACTTCCCCCCAGCTTGGTGTCATCTGCGTAATGGTCTTAAACGGAAAGAGGGTAAATTTAGATTAGGTATTAGGAAGAAATTCTTCACTACAAGGGTGGTGAGACACTGGAACAGGTTGCCTTGAGAAGTTATGGATGCCCCACACCTGGAAGTACTCAAGGCCAGGCTGGATGAGGCTTCAAGAAGCCCTCTAATGAAAGGTGTCCCTACCCATGGCAGGGGTGTTGGAACAAGATGATCTTAAGGTCTCTTCCAACCCAAATCATTCTATGATTCTAAATTAAGCACTTATGATGAAAGACACTTGGGGCATCTCACATAAGAGTGCACTCTTTTCCCAAGCTTTCAGGTTCTCTTGCTCTTAAGCTGCATGTGACACTCCTAAACTTTTCAGCCTCTCCCCTATATAGGATGCAGTTTAACCATCACAGCCCTATAAACCACTTGTTTTTAACAGCACTGCTAATATTGTGCTCTTTTGGTATGTATGCATCTACTAATTTGTACCTTAAATTTTGACAGTTGGTAGACTACAAGATCTTCTTTTCTTCAGGAAAGCAAAATACCTTGCACTTGTATTTTTTCTGCTGTCTAGTCATCTCGAGGTCTGACGCAGCACAGTGATTCTTTGTACTTAGAACTGAAACAAAAAACTATAGATTATCATTTCCCTGCATTCTCTATGAGTCAACAGTTGCTAAACTGTGGGATGCTTATCTTTGTGGTACATAGACAATCGTGCTCCAGTAGCTCACATCATAATTTCTAAGGTACTGCATTGCAAAGCAATACAATTTTGGAAAGGTTTTTAACAGACAAAGTCAGCTTTATTGCAGAATTCTGAAAGTCTGACCAGTGTGCATATTTTAAGACCCAGAAAGATGTCTTCCTCTGAATTAGACTACAGCAGGTAGGTAGGGGTGCACAACTACATCTCTTGAAGGACTTGTAAAGCTTGATTTTTAGTATCAAAGGGATCAAAACTTACTGTAAAGAACTAATATCAAAACATCAACTTCCTCAAGGCTTTTTCAAGACTAAACAGTGAAAACTGAAGAACCACCAGCTGCTAAGGATCAGCAATGGCACACTGCTCCCTAACAGAAGACAAGGCAGGTGCCAAGTATGGAAACAAGGCATGAAGGGCCAGTGCCCTCATCAGCAAGTGGCAATACCCAGAAAAAGATGAGTTAGGGAGGGGTCTGCTGACAGAAGCTACGTTCAGCCAAAAGTTGAGATAGCCAGACAAGCCCTTAGTGATGAGAAAGGTCTGAGGTCAGGCCAGGAAGCCAGATCAGAATGGTCAGGGTCAGGTCCAGAGAGGGCAGCCAGGTACAGTCACAGTGATCACCAGGCAAGTCCATGGTCATGAAGAAGGCCAGAGATCAAGCCAGGATGTCCAGACCAAGGCTGAGGAACTGGGTCAGAGAGGTATGTTGCCAGGCACCAGTATTGCTGCAACATGGCTCAGGCAACAACCATGGGCATGGCCTGAGCTGAGTGCAGCATCCAAATGTGGAGGTCAATAGGCCGCTCCTTCTTGCATCTTGCACACAGCTCTCTCCTCAACAGTGTGAACCAAGGTTGCACAGCTGTGCTACATCAACACTGACCTTGAGCACAGGCAGCTCAACCCTGCCGGAGGAGTTCAGGGGGCTGCAGATGCACTCAGGGCACTGACATCAGCTTTCAAAGGAAATACTTATAAGAACCAAGGACAGAGCCTGCTGAAAGCAGAGATTTCAAATCTGAGAGCAAAATGTATGCTGAACACTATTGGCACAACTACAGAACCATAAGAAAAGATGTGCTTTTTAATGAGCTAACCAAAACTGTGAAGTGCAAGTCTGTCAGTCCAAAATCCCTCTGCATGTACAAGTATCTGTTTCCAAATAGAGATGAAGCAGCACACTTTCACTAAAAAAGATAAGTAAAATAATGCTGTTGTAACTAAGATCTTCCCCAAAACAAATTTCTGATCACATAAAACAAGTTCAGTATACCCATTATCAAACCAAAAATATTTTAAAAACCACCCCATCATCCTTCACTAATTCGTAACAACTCAAATGACAGAAAAATTAGAATATAGAGCCTTTCTTTTATTTCTGTACCCCTTGACAGTTGACCCCCCAAAAATTATAAACTGGTATGATAGTCAACATATGATCCTGTAATTCTGCTATGAATGGATTTATCACTGCATAACAGCAATGGGTTTCAGCTCCATAACCGTTTAAACCAATCATCACTGTCAGTGTCCCAACACGCAAACATGTGGAAAATTATTCACTTCCATTTGCTTGTTTTATCATTGTTTATTTACTTATAAATAAGGAGCTCTCTGTGGTATCAGAGAAGTATCTGCTTTGGTGCAAAAGAAAGGTAGAAACATGCAAGTAGGGAGAAAGGACAGATAATACACCAAATTTCTCAGCCTCAAGTCACAGTGTTGAATTTTGGAACCAAATAGTCATATTAAAAAAATACATGTTATCAATTCTATCAATAATCACAGAACCACAGAACCACAGAACGTTA
>NW_010191169.1:0-1258 GCF_000695765.1 Mesitornis unicolor
TAATTTGTGCATATTGTGAATTTTTTGCATATTGTGAAATCCTCTCCTCAGGATTTTGGTTTTGCTGTCCTGAGTTAAACAGGAAACACAGGAAACACTGATTTGCTTCTGTATACGCAGAATAGCACAGACCCCAATACAAACCGCTGAGGGATTTTTTTTAGGGGCTTTCTATATTGAAGAAGCTCACTCCTTATTCCCTCTTCTTCTGCTTCTGTTTTATCCATTCTCTTCATTTATTGAAGGCCTTCCTTGCTATCCCACAGTGACCAACTTATTTCAGAATGTTTTAGCATAGAAACTTGTTAAAAGCTTTTTGGAAATCGAAGGCTATGTGCCAAGGCATCCTTTTCACAGTGTTCCTTCTGTGAGTTACGGTTTCCCTTTCCAGAAACCATCTGAACCATTCCCAGTACATTATTTTCATCTGTATCCTTTAATTCTGGTCCTCAATGTCTTTCTTAATGGTTTGTCTGGAATGGGACTTACTGATCCGCAGTTTGAGGCATTCCCTAGTCTTGTCCCCCTTTCCCAAATACTAAAAAGCCAAAACCAACCCAAACCAAACAGAAAAACCCAAAATTCACATCAACCATTCCCGGGGTTTGGATGCTGGTTTAAGTGATGACCATAGTCATTTCCCTTAGGACTTTAAGGCAAACACTCTTTGGTCTTTCTCTTTTTTACCATTGTTGGCCTCGTTAATTTATTTTAATGTATTTTCCAGTAATAATTCAATTTGAGACAGGTCTCTGATGTATCCCTGCTACAAATGGGTTCTGGCATGGGAACCTGCCAGAGCTCCTCTACGTTAAATTCTGATTTGGTGAGTTCATTACGGAAAAAGCCTTATCTCTTTGAACACTCCTTTTATACTTCCTTGGTCTATTGGCCCTACAGCATTTCTGGCAGCCTCACTGCTCCTGTTGGGTTTTAACAAGCATTTAATGCTTGCCGTTATGCTTTTAGCAAATTGTTCCTCGAGATCTTTTTATTTTTCTTTATGTGGCCTGTTTTATTGGGGTTTTACTGCCAACATTCGTATAACTTCCTGTTCTCCTTCATTTGGACACGACCTCAACTTTTAAAGGATGCTTTTTTTAACCATTATAAACATTTTGTTAACATGCTATTTAAACAGTCTGGGTTTTGAGATGGTGTGGGACCCCGTTGGAATGTGGCAGCGACTTTCATCTTCATGGACCTAGCAAGTCTTAGCAGTGCTTTTTTCTTATTTTGGCATGAAATTTACGTTTTT
>NW_010191170.1:0-1759 GCF_000695765.1 Mesitornis unicolor
GGCCGCCGCGGCACCGCCGCCCGCCGCAGGTAGCCCTCGGGAATGTGCTCAGCAGCGGGCCTGGGAAGCTCTCACCAAAACAATCGCTCAGGCTGGCCTAATACGAGGAGTTTATTTTAGTCCTTGAGCTGTATTGAAAACATTAGCTCTGCTTCTTGTGGTTGTTTACAGTATGTTGGTCTCAACATCACAGACGCCCTTCTGGAAAAGTCTTACAGGATTCAGACAGAGGGAAATCAACACAGAAGTGACTCGGAAAGCACGATAGCAAACGATTAATCAAATCAGAAACAGGAAAGAGGAGGTATACTTGGACAGACACCTTTTTTCTTTTTCTTTGTATACATTTATAAACCACGTGAAGTTTTATTAGCCAAACAAGCAGCCGCAGGGCTTGGTGGTCTGGTGGGAATTCGTTCAAAATCAGCTGCGTGTAGCCTGAAGCAGAATCGGGCTTTCGACAAAACCTCGTGCTTGGTCCCGCCCCAGCACACGGAGCCGAGCGACAGGCACCGGGGCAGGGCTGGGCTGCGCCTGCGGGATCCCGCCCGCTGCGGAGCCCTGCCCGGTTTTGTTGAGGAGGGGGAGTCCAGGGGCACTGAGCACGAACGCGTTGCTCTGGAGAGGGGAGCTTTGCTCTTTCTCGAGTGGCACAGCAAGTAACTGCTGTGAGAAATCTCATCAGGTGAGGTCTGAAAGCGAAGCACCGACTGTCCCTGCTCCGCGCTCGGAGGGAGCACACCCTGCCCTCGGGTCCCGGGGCCCCCAGCTCGGTTTCCCTGGAGGGCGCGGGCGCCCAGCCGCCCCGCAGCCTCCCCGAGAGAGGAGCCAGCCCTCACACCGGCGGAGCCTCTGGGCTTCCCAGCAAGTCCCTGCAAATGCTACAGTGTTGCTAGCATGTGAATAGGTCACCTAATTTCGTTTAATTTATTTCCCTCTCTCTCTAACGGGATTTTACCCCTCACACCACATGAATAGCCAATTCAGAACGACTACTGAGCACTGGGACGTAATATTCCATTTCTCGTTTGCGCTGCCCGTTTTGGGTTCCCTGTGATTGCCGCACAGCAGCGGGGTGAGAGCCGCACGACAGCGGTGCGGCGGCCCCGCTCCAGCCCGCGGCCCGGCCCTGGGAGGGCGTCCCACCATCGGCTGAGGAGAACTCGGGGCTTGGCTGGTGTGTCTGAAAAACCATGAGTCTTCGGTAAACGGGCTCTGGATGAGGATGGGGAAAAAGTTCATGATTGCTAGGCTGGCCAGGCAGCTTCCGCTTTTTCGGGCAAGCGGTGCGCTCAAAAATCCGGACTTTAGAGGTTCTCTGGCTGCTCCGCCGCTCAGAAGCATCGGTGACCCGCTGTTTAAGATGCGAAGCCTGTTTCTCCGTTTTTTCCCAACGATAACTGTGCGGGTTTTTTACTTATTATCGTTCCGTTCTTTGAAAACCCAAACAATCAATAAAGGACAGAGTGAAGCTGAGCACAACAGGAAGCGCAATGCCTTAAGTTATCAAAAGGGAGAAGAGACACAAGGGCGTAACTCGCTACTCATCTTTTTTCAGGTGTTGCTTTTAACAAGATGTTTAGGAAAAAAATATCAAGCACATGTTGTTGACGATGGGTTGAGTTTCCTTTGTTCCTTGCTCTAGGAGACGATAGCACTCGGTGCTTATCAGCGACCAGGTCTGTGGCATCGGGTACGCGACTCCTAACGCTCTCCGCTCCCAGGCACAGATAGTTACCGAAGTGCGCAAGCTGCCCAG
>NW_010191170.1:1783-2115 GCF_000695765.1 Mesitornis unicolor
CCCTTGGCCGGGGAGGGCCGGCGGCCCCAGCGCAGGATGAGAAGCGGCGCCGGTACCAGCTGGCACAGCCCAGACGGCGGAGCGCTTGTGAAGCAGCAGCGCTCCGGAAAAAGTTCCTCGCCGCTGGCTGAGAAAAGAAACTCCCCGGGCCCGGGGCGAGGTTGGGAATGGTTTCGGGGAGAGGCGCGTCTCAGGAGGCTGTGGCTTTGGCAGCCAGAGGTCTCTCTTGATTCATTTGCCGTAAGGCTTTCAGTCCGTCCCCGCTGCGTGCGGCCAGCCCCGTCTTCCCTCGAAGCATCCCGAGTGAGGCAGGAGGGATGCGCACCGACTGA
>NW_010191170.1:2238-2463 GCF_000695765.1 Mesitornis unicolor
AGCTGGCGACGGGAAGGCGGGCGGGCAGAGGTGGCTGCTCTGTCCCCTGACCTGACAGGTTCTCTGATTCCTATGATGCCTCCGAGGTACGGGTAAGGCTCCAAAAAAGAAACAGGAAATTTTAAAAGTTGGCAGAAGAATTTGTAAGGTGTTTTTAGATATACGACATTGATCGCATCTCCTGCAGAGAAGCCCCCGCCGTGGCTTCTGTAGCTGCAGCTACGG
>NW_010191170.1:2593-3378 GCF_000695765.1 Mesitornis unicolor
CTCTTGATTTGCCTTTTTTGATAGACTACCGTTCAGTTCAGCCCGGAGCAGGCAAGTGTTGTCTGGGACAGTCACCAGTTTTCCTGGAATAGAAATGGGAACCACTTGTTTAAACATCCTAAGGTCCCAAAATCTCCACGAGCCATCACAGAAGGGGAGTTTTTTCCCTTCTCAGAGCTGGAAGGGAGCAAGGGGATTACAGGGAGGAATGTCTGCTCAGGCTGCTGCAAGCACCATAAGATTTCGGTTTGCCCCCCCCCCCCCAATCAGTTTTTCCATTCCTTGAGGAAAATTTTTCGTTATCTGAATCAAAGTTCATTATGCCAACTTTTTGGTGGTGGTTGTTTTGTTTTATCTTAGCCCTTTTTCATGTTTTCGTTTAAAAAATGACAGATTTGGTAGAACTCTCAACTGTTTCCCATTAGAGGCGGCAAGTTCACCAGTGCGCCTTTCTGATTTTCCTCATAACACGATTCGGAGTTTAGAAAGGGAGCACACCCTAAGCGGTTGCAGTTGGCCTCATGCGGGACCCCGGCTCCCTTCATCTCCCTTCCCGGGCTCCTCAAGGACGACCTTCGTTTAAAAAATGACAGATTTGGTAGAACTCTCAACTGTTTCCCATTAGAGGCGGCAAGTTCACCAGTGCGCCTTTCTGATTTTCCTCATAACACGATTCGGAGTTTAGAAAGGGAGCACACCCTAAGCGGTTGCAGTTGGCCTCATGCGGGACCCCGGCTCCCTTCATCTCCCTTCCCGGGCTCCTCAAGGACGACCCTGCCCGGCCC
>NW_010191171.1:0-16284 GCF_000695765.1 Mesitornis unicolor
GATGCTCTGGCGCTGCCCAGCGCCCAAAACCCGCGCTGTGTGGCTCCTGCGGTTCTTCACCTCTCCTCTTGAGATAAAACCACTCGCAATTAGGCAAGCTGAGGTTGGCTAGCTTGCTCGGCTGTCAACCTTACATTTCACAATTTATGGCCAGCCCTTCTTGTTGATTTAGAAGGAAACCTTACCCGCACTGTCAGACTTAGAAGTGGCAGGGGGAGAATTTAGGATTTTCGGTATTTGGTTTATTCATTTCCATATCTGGATTTTCACCTACATGTGTCATAGGTTTGCAGGCAGCTGCTTTTGCAAAATGGATGAAATCTCAAATACCCTGCTAGGTAAATGTAAGTTACACATCGCCTGGCAGTAGTATTATGGGTAACAGGTGATAAAATAGCTTCCTACAAATGTAATATTCATACATTGCAAATGCAGGCAGTTCTATACTGGAAGTTAATTCTTTTTCACATCAGTGGATGCTGGTGTCATCATCCTTTTGTAAATCACTAGGGATTTTTCCTGTGGCACAAGTTTTTTAGGCACATGAATTATTTAACCTTTATCACAGAATATTAGAAGTTGGAAGGGACCTCGGAAGATCATCTAGTCCAACAAAGAAAAATGTTTCTTTACAAAGAAACAGTGTTACACACTCTATCACTGTTCTCAAATACATATTTTTGAGTTCATACTTAGAATAAGCAAAGTCCTAATAAAAGATACTTGTGCCCCACCCCAATAAATTTACGGCCTAAGAAGTGAAGGCTATGATACACACACGTACTTACCTCCCTAAAATATGTGAGCATTAGACATTTAAATGCCTTTCTCCATCAGAGCCTTAGATCCTTTTAAGTAGCCAAAATAAGAATATAATTTGATTAAAAGCATATGATAAAAAAATGCTGTAGTGAGTTGGACATCTAGTCCAAGATTCTGGCTCTGACTGTAGCCATTACCAAATGCTGAAGGGAGAAAAATCTTAGAAACATAATTGGTATAGTGATTTTTCCTGGTATATCCTTTTAAGTTGCAGCAAACTGTAGTACAAAGATTTCTTAAACTGAGGTTTGCTCTCAGACCATCATATTTAATAGGCCCTTGAATTTCTCTACTCTGTTTTTTTAAATCTGTTTATACTTTGGTCTCCACCACATTCTGTGGCAATAAGCACCACAATTTAATTATGATTTGTGTGAAAAAGTACTTCCTTTTGTTTGCTATGAACCTGCTGCCTGATAATTTAATTCGGTGCTCCTTAGCTTTCGTATGTGACAAGGAGCTCATACAGTGTCTGTACAAGGTGCTTGCAGTGTCCTCTCGCACGCAGATCAAGTTTCTTCATTTTATCTGTCACTGAGCGGAGAGTTCTGCCTAGGGAAGTAAAGCCGTATTCAGCCCTCAGTCTTTATGTTGAAATCTACAGATAAGAATAGTAATTCTTTTTATTGTTATGCAACATGGACACTTGGGCACAAAGAACTGCCCTGAACCCATGAACTCATTTCAAGAAGGCTACTGAAAAGCTGTCTATTGAAAATTAACTCCCTGAACTATTGATTTGAATCGAAATCTGACTGACAGCTTGGTGAAAAATTCCCTACCCTAGTCCAATTTTCTACCTACCCTGAAAAGAAGATGAAATTTTTTATTCTCAACCTGCAATTCTTCATTTTTGAGAAGTATACTAAATAGAAAATGCAGGCTATGTGTCAAGGGACTTATATCTATGAACTCTGCACATTTGAACTAGCATCACTGGTAATTATTCTGTGTATCATTCATTATACGCATGTGCGTATTTAACATCTTGCATAGTTTTAAAAGTAAAGTTTACATGTCCCATAAAATGTAACTGATCTGGAAGGACCTGTGACACAGTTTCTTCCCAAGAGTACTGAGTTTGAATCATGGTTGAGGAGCACTAGTATTGATCGACCAACATCACAAGTACCTTCCCTGATCTCACCACTAGCTCTGCTTTGATTTCCTCACAAGAATAACACAGGAATAAGAGACCAGAGAACTACAAAAACAAAACTTGGACCCAAAGATCCAGAAGTTCTCACAGTTCAAAATGTGCAGCAGACACAACGTGAAGCAACACAATCCACAGCAGAACGTAGCCAAGCGGAGAACACTCGAAACCCATGTGAGTTGAGAAATCCTTCACAAAAAATAAAATACCGGTAACCTCAGATGCACTAATCCACATCTCCCAAAAGACTAAAAGAAGACTGAGTGGTATCGTTATGAAGACAGGATAGGAGTGATGTCAGCCAGTCTCAGACTTAAGCCAGTCTCAAACTAAATATGAGGATGATTTTTGATTTTCCACTTATAAATGGCATATATGAGTATATATGTGTGTGTGTGTATATATATGTGGCAAACCATACATATATATATATATATATATAAGCTTTCCTTCACAGAAAATACATTAGCTTGAATAAATGTTATAACTCTAGTATCTTTTAAATACCACTTTCTTGCTTGTATGTTTCACACACATCGCTGTAAGTATGAAACATACAGAGATTCTTATGAATCTGTTAAAAGAGCACTAACTGAAACAGTATTTGCTCTTACAGAGAGGTCATTACAGTTCCATTAGGTCCCTCCTGATCAGGTCTCCATGATGTCAGGTGGGGATTTATTTTGCACTTGTACCAAGGTCTCATCTTCAGCTTTTTTAATGAAAAACACATCCTCACCATATATGTAGTGCTTGTTCTGTGAATACAGAATGAGTTTTCTAAGAACATAAAATTCATCTGCTAATTGGCTTGAGTTAAAACTAGTTTAAATCCTTCAAGAAATTTAGCATTTCTGTTGACCTTTGTCCTTAATAATGAAATAATGCAATCAAGCTTTCCATACTCTTAATTAATTAAAAGCTTGTGCATAGGGTATAAAAACAAATTAATAGGTTCAGTTGTTAATAAATTTATATATTAATGGTTATAGCTAATGGCTATAGCTATAGAGGCTGTAAGCAGGCATGTGTGGGTAGTTTTGCTGCTGACTCCTGGGGGAGCTACTGCACCCCCCGAAGGAGCTCAGCCCTTCAGCTTGTCTCTTCTGCAGGTCACGGCTGCAGTGGGTCTGAGATGCAGTGGGTCTGAGATACGGAGCTGCCTGTGCATTTCACTCCTATCCTCTGGCAAGTTAACCAATTCAGAGATCTCTTTTCTCCAGAGATTTTGTGTCTTGACCCGAAGTCGAGTATCTGCTCTCAGGAGGTTTCCCTTGGCACTGCTGCTGTCTCTAGTGTGCACAAAGGAAGCAGCCATGCAGTGTGACTGTGGCAGGAACCTGGGGAAACACTGAAAGAACACAAACAGATGAGCTCAAGGTCTGTACTGCTCCTCTTGCCCAGCCACCATGTAACCTGGGCCTTGGCTAAACGTGGGATCTCTAAACCAAAGTAAGGGCTTGATTTCCTAGTGTGCTTTAGTTGCTTTGCACTGCTCTGGTGATGCAAAATAGATGTAAACTCCATTTAAATTACAGGTGTGCTTTGACTAATTTTTGATGCCCTGGTATATTAATGAATATGGGCTTAAATTAGAAAAAAAAAGAATAAAAGTCACTAAATCAATTTAAGATTCATTCTATCTTATCTTCATGTCAGTTTTGACTTAGAACTTTGTCTTTAAGTTCCTCGTTTATAAAATATGAATGAAATAGTTCTTACCTTTCATATAATCGAAACTTCCGGATATTATTTTCTTTGTAAGCAAATGGCAGTAAGTTCTTAGAAATCAGTAAATTTCTAGACAATGTATGTGGGGAATTACAGGTAGGAAGGGGGACAGAAACAAAAGGTTAATAACATCTTAAATCCTGAAACCAAGAATTACATATTACTTAACGACACTCAGACATCTTAAACAGCACATCTGCACTGCATAATCTTTCTCCATGTGAAAATACTATATATGTAGCCTAGTTTCTCCAGTGAGGAAGGGAGTAAATTAGTGAGAGATACATTAACACAGCCATGCAGCTTCTGGTACCAAAGCAGCTTCATTTAAAGCAGCTTGGCTGCTCTCTCCAGCAGTGCCAGCTTTGTGCTTGCTGAAATATGAGAGAGATCACAAACTGGACCACTGTATATAGCCCTAATGCTATACGTACAGACTAGCAGAGCGTATAGCAGAGTAATGCTGCCTTTAAAGGGAGACTGCCACTCTGTCACGGCTCCCTGCTGTAAAAGTCAACTGATTATGCCACTTTGCTCTGTAATTTTATTTAAGTGCAACTCAAAGGAAGATTTGGTCTTACTGAGTTTCAAGAAGGCTGAATATGGTTTGGGCTGTTCTGCTGTGTTACGTTTTGCTGTGTTGTGTTTTGCTGTGCTGTGGTATGCTGTAACAATGTCTTCATTTATCAGCAACTCATGTCAGTTACAGTAAAATAATCCTATGAGATAAGGCAATTAAACCACAGGAATCATGGATGAAGGCTGTCATGGTATCCTTAGCACAGTGCTTTTATGCCTACTGCAGTTCAGACAGCTTTCAAACAAGAGAGCTCAAAACACTGGGCCCCCCAAGAGGCAATGCGTCCTTGGCACATCGCAGCCATGGCAAGGAGCTTCAGGAAGTCCTTACCTTTCTGGTAAGTGCTACTGGCCAGCTGGTATCACTGCATACACACTGACCTCCTAAAAGCCTAAATTAGAAAGAAATGTATTGCAAATTTTTAATACCATAGTTGCTGTTTATCATTTATGTAATGAGAGCAACCTTCTGGAATAAGGACTTTCTTACTCAATTCACCTTCCTATGACAGCACTGCAGGTAGCACACATGCTCCGATATTCATATTGCACCAGACCTTTGGGTGGTGTAGATGCTGCTTTCGATGATTTGCATCATAGGGAAATCAAGAACAGTGAGTAATAACTTCCTGTACAAGGGCGTCGCAAGTAGCCCTGTTTCAATGAATGTAGATGGGAAGTGCGGTCCTAATTACTCAGTGTCCAAAAGGTACGTTTGTTTCCAACTCTTATTATCTCCAGAAATTACGAAGTCCTAAAATATTTATCAGATACTTCACAGCTTTCAAGATGGGTTTGGGAAGAGAGGAGTGAGATGTATAGGTTATTTTTTATCATTCAGATAGAAAGGTTTAAAAATATACCCACAATTTATTTTGATGTTTAAGTCCAAGCTAGTTGGTCGGAAAGCAGTTGTCATATAATGGCCTGATAATCTAACTGATACAGCTTGATATATCTGATAATCTGGTAACCAGAGTTTAATTTGTAGCATTTTAGCAAAGTAGTAGCATTGAGCTGATCGCTTGCATAGGACTGGGCATGAGTCAGTGATTCAGTGTACAATGATTTACTATGCAAAAAACTGTTTATTGGATTTTTCCTGAGCTCTCTCTACAGAAGAACCATCCTGTACCAAGTATCTGCCTCAAAGCCTATGTCTGCACTGCAAATTGCAATGCAGGGTAGAGATATCTGACAAAGGTTGGACACAGCAAAGGTAGTTAAAGCAACACCGAGACCTGTGCAAGAAAATGACCTTATTTTACCTCTACTATCTGTATGTCATCTTGCATCCTGCAGTATAGACTACTCAGAAACTGAGAAATCCACTCCTGAAATTTTTCAGGTTTAAAGCTAAATGGCTCCTGAGGGCATTTACAATGAAATATGTTCCATGCTCCTTCAACCGTTGTCTTAGCTCTTCTTAAACCTGCTTCAATTTAATCAATAACCCTCTTCATCTAAGGACTACACAACTGCTGTTTCAACAGTAAAATGCAGAAGTAACACAGCTTTCACATGGCTGTCTAGGACTTTGGTTTTATGTAGCCAAGCTACATAAGCACAGCTCTTTTGGATTGCACTGAGCACTTCATTTACTTGCCATGACTCTCAGTCCTTGAGAGTCCCAGGCTACGTTTCTGTAAAATAACAAAAGCCTGAACCTGTGTACCAGAACTTGATTGTCTATGCACTAAATCGTTAGAATGATCCCAGGCCTGGCTGGAAAGTTACCACAGTCCAGGGACCGTTCCCAATAAAATGCTTATTTGAGGCTGTCCTGTTATCCAGAGCAGGTCAGTCTAATTATATGAATATAACTAAATTGGCTATTTGGCCTCAGAGCCAGAGAACATGCCCTGGGATTGCTTTGCTTTCCAGTATAGACAAATCATATCTTCAGGATATAGCCTCTAGCCTCTGACTTTGGGCTGCATCCTTTCTTCTTAGGCATGATATTAGATTCAACCAAAGTAAATCCATGTTTGCTGTGATTTACTTACCAATGGATCCAGATCACCTTAAGTCAGTGATTTGTCCTTGTTAGCTTATATTGTTCCCTTGATATTTACCTACTACAAACAATAGCATTAGTGATTTTTGTGGTTCCTTCTGTTTTGTTCACAATAGAGAGGAAGGCTGTCAGGTTGTATAAAAGAACATAATTCCCGAAGGATCTAGTTAGAAACACACCTGCTTAATAATTATTCCCCATTTTTAATTTCAGACTAAGATTTATCAGGTTTTAATACATTTAATGTTTATCATGTTGATTTTCATTGTATTTATTCAACAATATTGTTTGTACTAACAGATGTAAACATATTTATATTGACAATACAGCCATCAACTTTAGCCATCAAATTGGTAAACTTATATAAAATACTAAGATAACCATCTCATACCAATCTCAAATATATATACTTTTAAAATTTGTATTTAGCTCATAACTCATATGAAATAGCTTTAATTATAGTGACTTCATTCAAGTTTAGGAAAGGCAAGTGGCTCATATCTGTATGTGCATAATAGGAAAATTATATACCTGTATGACTGTACCTCTACTGAGCATTTTTCTTGGCCAGGCATATAATGCTGTGACAAATGCTCTGACCTTGTTTCATACAATGTATAAAAGCAGGTGACATTTCAGGGATTTTTAAGAAAACAGAGAATCCAGAAAGCTCAAATGAGTAAAATAGAAGTGGACTGTCCTTTATATTATCATTAGCTCAAGAATCTAGACAAATTACTGTAAGCACTGATAACAGGTGCAGAACACACTATGAAAAGGCTATTACTGTCTTTCCAGATTTCTGGGTTTTAGACCTAGTAAGACTTTTAAGATAATTGTCCCATCATGCCATCTTTTCTACAAGCTCACTTTTCAAAGAACAACATTACCTCTGCATGCTGGGACATCATAAACAGCACTACTATTTCACAGAACAGAAATACAGATACAGAATTATTAAACAATTATGGGATCGCCCAATAAAATAGTGGCAGATGCAGAAATTAAATATAAGGGTCAAAATTAAAAATTCTTATTGATTGCAAGGGTCAAAATTTAACATCAAGAATCTTGTCTCCCACTCCACTTGACTGCTTCCCTTTTACCAAAGTAATATTTATTTATAAAACATCAGAGAGAGCTTAAGATGCAGAAAAACTCCAGATCCAGAAAATCTCCAGGACAAAACCAGGAATTTGCAGTTGAATTGGAAGTCAGTCTTTTTGGTCAAATATTCTTAGACATTCTGAAAATGACCAGAGTAAAACCCATCAAATATAATTACACTGTTCCCTTGAACATGTAACCTGAATATCAATATGAAAAGTATTAGTTATTGCCATGTTAGGAAAAAAATCCTCAGTAAGCAAAAGACTTCAAAAACATGAAAACCCTGGATGACTGAGCAACTTAGCCCTACATTTAAATAATCAGAAAGAGAAAATGGTAGCATATAGCAGGTAGCATGATACCTTCTGCATATATCTCCTGATATTCAGCTTATCAGTTCTTCAAAACAATCTGGGATTTTTGTGATTCATTAAATCATTACCTGTATATCTGTCATCTTCATAAAGTGAGGTAACTCCAAAAGAGTTTAAAATCAGTCAAATAACACCTGTCCTAGCTTTACCAAATTAACTATAAAAAAAATTCTATGCACATTTCTTTAGGCTTGATTGTTAGTTTTTATGATAAAATATCCTGTACAGTTATAATACATACATCAAAATGTTTTACAGGCAGTAACAGAGAGTGGACTAACTAGTCAACTCATGCCCGAGTCTACTTATGCATGCAGCATACCTCTTCATACTCTGGATTCCTCTGAATTTTAACAACACTCTGTATTCTTGGACTTGATCAGAGCTTGGTCTAAGGGAGATGCCTTAATCAGTCCATGATCAGCACATACTATATATATTTATTTGTAATTTAGCCTAAGATACTTTGAATTAATGGCTTTCTGCTTACCACAGTGAGAGAACACATCCATGGGCTGTTGCATGAGTTCTTTGCCCTGAAATATGCTGATGGCCCAAGTGAATGCGATGTAGTTTATTTCTTAATGAAAAGAAGCTACTGCATGTCCCTTTAAAGATGTGGAGGGGGGAGAGGTCTCTTTGAATTCAAAGTAAATATGATGTACAGTAACTTTAATGTATGACTAATTTGTTTGAAAGTGCAATTTATTGCAGACCAAGATGTAGATGGGGTTCATAAGGGTTTTAGAGTCCAAATAATTGAATTGCTATTAAAGTATAAGGCATTTTTCCATTAACTTCAATGGGCTTCTGTGGCAGAAACTATTATTACATGCAATGCTAGCCATCAGTCATATTTCAAACATGTGACTGCGAGGCTCTTTTTAGGCTCTGTTAAGCAGAAACTGTTCTGCTGGACAGTGAGATCCTATGCAACAAGGGGACTGAATGCTAGAGACACCCTGACTTTGACTGCACCCTATGTTGTGAGGTACTAGCTGGAATCGCCTAAAGACAGTATTTTATGTTTTAAAATCAAGTTGGGTAATATTCATACAGCAGACTCTCTATTTTTTTTTTGTCTGTGTTAAACCCTGAGCTATGTAGGTGCGAGACTGTTTTAAATTGTGCTGGAGTCCTGTCCTCTAAGGTACAGTGTGTCTCCAGTGGAGTGCCAAGCAAATCAACTGCGATCGAACCAGGCTGGCAGTGTGTGCTCAGCAGCAATTGGGATGAGACTGCTGTTCATTAGTATGGCCAATTCCAGCAGGTGGCTTAGTGGTAGCTTTAGGAACACTGGAAAACAAGAACATAGTCTGAAGGGAACACCCTGGCTAATTGCATCACAATCTCCTGCTGCTTCCAGCAACCAGTTTGTACCTTTCCTTCCTTTCTGGATAAAAATATTAAAAGCAGGAAGGCTTTTGTTTGGATTTTTTTTTACATCTCTTCTTACTCAAAGATGGTTCCAGTGCTTCTGTCGAAAACTTTTTTTTTCTAATTTCCAGCCATTTATTCAAACACAGCTCATTCCACATTTGTTCTTGTGCAGTCATCCATATTAAATTGGTTTCATCCCCTTCCATTTGTCCACCTGACACACTCATCTGCCTTCCTTTTAAATATTTGTCCCAATAATGCTCTTTAGATTAAACAGACCTCAGAAATGGGAGGAAACTTCAGAGTGCAAAATCTTGGTATCCTGTTAAGAAAGAGGGCTCAAATGCCGTGGCAGCAGCACTCCTTCAGATCACAGAACCCTCCTTTCAGTGCTTTTCCTTCATAACTTCGTATGTGGAGCTCCCTGGAGTAGGCTGAGTGGCTACTCCATGAGCATCCTCTCACTTCTATTTATGTAGAAGAGATTCTTTGCTAAGGAGTATTGAAGGTGTAGCTAACACCTAAAAAAATCTCAGAAGTAAGCTGCTTGAGTTTCAGTGCTGCAGCACAGTACGATCCTTGCTGTGGATATTGGCAGCAAAACACATGAGATCACATGTATAAGCAAAGAGTCACCTACATAAACTTTGGGGGGGGGCCTAGAAGTGCCTTTTTTGTTTTCTCTATCACCAAAATGCATTTACATGTTGATCTGTATACAGGAAAGCTTCAATATCGCTATAATTTCTCTTCTCAGACAAAATGGCTTTTTGAGGAAACTCTTCTGTAAGTTATGTATAAGTGCTTCTCAATCTTGGCATCTTGCAGAACTAGATAAATAAACAAAATATTATTTTAGACACTTAGAACAGGGTTCCAGCAATAACAACGGTGTTATGCAAATGCTTTGGTTCACCTACATGAGATTGCACAGGACAAACAAAAATGTCATCACTTGGATTTGTTGCTGCATGAGTCACCTTCAAAAGTCAAATCACAGGAGAAAATGAAACATTTGTCAAGGCAATGAAGAATTAGGGCCACTAGGATGAATTGGCTGATGATTATTCTTAGAGTTCAGTTCTATTATGAACTAGGTGTTGTTGACCCAGTTGCAGATTTGAACAGAAACAGGTCACGCTGCTTTACGAGGGATTTGCACTCACATCTGCAAAGTTGTCTTTATACCCAAAAAGAGGTTTGAACTGATAATAAGCCTGTCATATCCTTTGTTCTGCTTGCTATCATCCTGCCTGTTACTATGCACTGAGAAAAATACTCAGCCCTATCTCAAGACAGGGACCTCACTAGGAAACAAAATTTGGCTGTGCCCAAACGTATGGTGGCTGAACAATGACCAGATGTCAGATGTGATCAGCAGGCCGCTATGCTCCTCCAAAAAAGCAGTTAGAATATAACATGACCTCAGTTTATTTTTTATATTTAAAAAAAATTTTGTTAACATAAAGCCTTTCAGAAAGCATCTGCAATTGGCTTCCGAACTGTTTCAGATTTTGAATACCTTGTCACTGCTTCTGAATGATGTATAATGGAAATATAAAGGTCAGTGCTATTAGCACATAGAAAACATTTCCATCTGCATGTCCTTCCCAAGATGTTGCATGGGTGTCATACCAGTGGGCAACATATCACACCAGTGGGCAACGTGTCACGAGTATTATATTCTTGTGTGAGAAAACAGTCCTCTTGTCAGAAAAAGCAGCTACCCTGAGGCTGTAGGTGTGCAAAGAAAGCCAGAAAAAAAAAAATCAAGAAGTTTTGAGACATTTAGATAGTCTTCGATAAGTATCTATAACTTTTTCCAGAATATTAATGAGAATGGTAATGTTAGAAGTAGATCTGCAGTGGTATAGAGGGTCAGTGGCCAGGGATGATTTCTGACATTAAGAGCAGACATCTGCTTTCTTAAGGTGCTTGGTGCTACTGCATCCTGAAAGATGGAATACAAAAATATTCTCCAGAGAAGTATCGTAGTGCTTGCCCACAGGTCTACCCCAGTGAGGAAACATGTTAGTCCAAATCAGTAATTGCAAGGCAAAACTCCTTCCTAGACTTCCACACAGTGGAACATGAACACAGGCCTCCACCCTAGCAGAAAAATCTGCAAAATCTCACTTTCTGACCAAATATGCAGGCAGTTCAATTTAATTCTGGCTAGTTCTTTCCACAAAATTACAAAAAATTTCCCTGCAGGAGGAAGTGCTTGAGTCAGCTCCACAGAGAACAGAAGTTTATCCTATTCACTAAGTGGGATGAACCCTTCTATTGAGATGCTTCTATTGATATGCTAAATATTGTTTCATTGCCTTCTATACAGCCCTTCCTAAGAACTAAAGAACTTTTTTATGCCACATTTATATTCATTGTGAGCTTTTTGCCCCTGGCTCTCCAGCTGTTCCCCTGCTTACATCCTGAGGCAAGAACTGCTGAACTTGAGGAGAAGGAACACTGAATTATTGACAGGTATGGCCTACAGAAAATTTTAGAGATTTTGTACACCTCCGAACTGGCTATTCTAATCTTCCAGGAAAAGGAACAAATCTGCAAGAGCAGAAGTAATAACCAGCACAGACTGAGAGAACAGAGAGATGTTAAAAGGACATTTAAAGTGTGAAAGGGCAAGAAACAGGCATAATAGATAGCAAGATTGTAATTGTAGATAGCAGTGAAGGATACTGAAGTGAGACCATCAGTGTGGATACTAGTAAGTGAAGAAAAAAGGAAATTAGTAAAGAAAAGGTGAATTAAATGGCTACAGTGATACAATATTGGAAGTATGGAATAGGAGAGTAGGACGCTGGAAAGTCAGTCAGGAGCAGAGGGAGACTTTTTGCTATGAAAATGGGAAGGAGAGAAGGATTTTAGAGCCTAGAAAAATGAAAAGCAGTATTTTGCAACAGATAAATGAAGGGGAAAGGATTCAATGGTGACTGAAGTTTAAAAGGTTGGGAACCAAGTGATTTGAAAGATTATGGTACAGAACAGAGAGGAAAATTTGGAGAGGAGATAAGGACATTTTCTCTCTTTCCAATGAATTTAAGTTGCTGGTGCAACTTCAAGGAGAAGAAAGCCATTCACTGGTGAGTGAGAGGCTAGAAAAGAGCAAGATCTCACCAACAGTAAACTGACTACGTGGGTGCCAGTGTAGACTTAAGGCAGAAGAGGAACATGTTATGGGAAAAAGAAACGCAGCATTAAAACACTAGAAAAAGCAGCAGAAAGTGCTGAAGAATTTTATAGTAAGGACTAAGGACTAACTGAAGAAATGTATTATAGTAATTTTTAAAATTATAAGCTGATTTCTAATAGCTTTTAACTATTAGAAGATGTTTGTAGCATCTGAGGAATTCAGTCTATAAGATGTTTGTTCAGCATGAATATTAAGAAGATACTACTCAATTCCTGTTTTTAAAAAAAAAAGTGTTAAAAATTAAAAGCATTCCTTTATGTGCAGTAATGACACATGGACAACACCAGAACAACAACAACAAAAAAATCCAACACAAAAAACCAGATTCTGTTTTCCTTTGCCATCCACAACTAGAATTTCCTCCTGAGGCACTCAAAACTATGTCCCATTCAGCTAAATTTCCTTGACCTGGAGGTAACAGGAGATCAGAACTAACAATTGGATAACATTTCTATTCCCTTTCCTTCTTTATGATCCAACCCCACCCTCAAAATATGTAAGACACCTCTGGCTAAGTAAGGCCAGACGACCTGTTTGAATAGAAAGCAGATCAAAAAAAGCTGTGCTTTCTTTGGATCTGGAGATATGCACATGAAGAGAAAGAAGGCAGACAAGTTTTTATAGCAATAAGTGCTCATGCCATCCCTAGATTTGCTTTCCATGGCAAATCTTATGGAGGCCTTTCTTATCGACAGTGTGCTTTCTATTACAGGACTAATGTACTAAGGAAAAAAGTACTATTGAGGCAACTGCATGTTTCCTGCAGTTAGAGATAATTCAAAATTTCATTGTGTACTGATCAGTACCCTTAACATTTTAAAACTGATTTTGTTTCATTGCTTATAAAAAAGCTATTTTCCACCATCCAAAATTTCCCTAATATTATTTTTCATCAAGTCTGTTTATAGAGGATGCACAATTATTACAGTTGCACAGTTATTGGCAACACTGGTGTCCTGAGTACCAACCCTATGGTAAACAGAAAGTGGCCATTTCAATAATGTCTTATTATACATTCTAGGATCAAATCTAAGATTTCCATATTTTTAGGGATAGAAGCATTACTAATTGTCACTCTTGTTCAGGAAAACAAAGCTTTTAAACAGAAGCTTTTTTTTTAAAAAAAGGTAATTAAAATATTTCTCTTAATTTAAACATTTGCTGCAGCTCTATTTTACATGCAGCCTTCCAGGATGAGGTATTTGTGCATTTTTCATCTCAAAACACAGCTAGAGATGGAGGCTGGTCAGAACTAAGTATTGGGGTTGTTTCAGCTCTCCTGCCCTCACCAAAACTGTTGCCATTTTCTCAATTTTTCTTTTATAAAATAAAGCAGGAGCGACGTGAGAAACTTAGGTTCAGCCCATATGAATCTGAGGGAGTTCAGGCCTTCCCTTCCCCATCACAAGAAGCCTGCCCTCATCACCAGGTTTATGTCCTAAAGATATTCAAAGGGAGAGATGGTCTCCACTATTCCCATTGACACTATGCTGCTTTGCAAAAAAACCCACACAAAACCCCATCAACAATTAAAGAGTAATTAGCCAGAGAGGCAGCAAAATACCGACCATTACAATGTTCACCTGTGTGCAGGAACACCTTGATTTCTTTCTGCCCTGGGCCAAGCACTTAAGACTGTGGGAGCCACATTATTTAATCTTTGCAATATTGAATAAAAGCAAGAAAGCACTTCCACTGTTTCCTTTTTCAAAGCATATCTTAGTCCTTAATGTGTTTTTAAAAGGGATGACTCAGGGTCCTAAATCTAAGACCTAAATCAGGGCCATGGCTGCAAATCTCAGTCATTCTGTAGTTCAGACTGTGTTTCTATGTCCCAGGAAGGGACAGGGTAAAAGCACTCTCTTGGTCACCAGTCTTCCACTCCTAGTTGTGCAGTGGCTTAAGCCAGTCTAAGCCAGAACTGCTGCTCCTCTCTCCCTGCCGCATGTTAGCGACCACAGTGGATCAGTTCAGAATGTTAATCCATCTGACAACTAATAATCTCTTTCAATACTGTTAGTTTTCTGCCACAACACCTACTTGATTTGGGTTACCACATGGTAGGAACATTTCACCAGAAATCAGGAGTTGAAAGACCAGTGGGTTGGTCTGAAATTGACAGAAGCTGCCAAGGAGCCTCATATTTAGGGTGCTGCATTTGGGAGTTCATTCTGAGGTGTCACATCCTGTCAAGGATCTCCTAAAAGATATTTTACCCTTGCATAGAAGTTCTGCAGCTATGTGTTATCCTAAACCCATAACTAGCAAATTCATTTCTCCTCTACCTCAAAGTTTCTCTCTTTTCTATTTATACTATAATCAATTCTTCTGAAACCTCACCTGAGTGAAGATATTCACCAAACCTGGATAGGGAGTGCACTGAAGGCAGACCTTTTCTAAGCATTTCTTCTGATGCAGCCTTTGGTTTGGGCGCAGATGAGATCTCTGGAAGTTGTGTCAGACAATTTTGAAATTGCTGCTTTCTGAAAAGAGACCATTTGTTTGTTTTTAATCTTTCAAATGCCATGGGAACACCAAACAAGACTGTAAGCAAATTACTTCCTGGAGTCAGGACCCATACTGATGGAGGCAGAATATGGATGGAGTCAGGAAACTTCACACTTCTGAATTATCCGTCAGTCCCTCCTCCAGAGACCAGTGGCTGAGATAAGAGGCTGTGTGTTCCCCTAGTTCTTTAATTTATTAGTATGACAGGAGTCATATATGGGAGATGAAAGCTGTTGTTTAAAAGTGATTGCAGGACTAAAACAAATAATGTACATCAACTTGGGTAATTTCAGACAGGGTTCCCTTAAAGCAGACAGGTCCACTATTGTGGCCCTGCACAAGTTAAAGTTTTTCTCTGGTTATCTGCATTTCTTTTGTATCTCATTATCATCTTGTCCAAGTGCCTCAGAAACTTAAAAATCTCTCTCGAGTCTAAGCTCAACTTTTTGTCTGTCCAGTCAAAAAGAAAAAACTCCTTTCTGCTCCTCCAATAGTCAATCACTTGTTCTTCCACCTGGATATAGAATGCAAGGTTTAAGTTCACAGAGAAAAGGGACTTACACCTGCATCTCTTGCATCTCCCTGGCTTTGTGTCTGCTAACAGTTACATCCCCTTTGATGCGACCTAAGCACAAGTGCGAAATCTGGAGTCACTCAGTTAAAAACTGGAAAGATTTTTAAATGATAGATATGTTTCATGAAATGGAAAAAATATTTTGTACATGAATAACTGAAATACATAATTTCACAACCTGTCATTTCCAACTTCTTTTGAAAGAAGTAACTAACTAAAATATATTAAGCAACAATTTAGTCAGGCTTCTTAAATTTTAGGATAGCCCTCAGCTACTGGATCATCTATCCTCTCCAGTTTGTTGACTATCTCTGATCAATTGGGTATGGTGCTTGACTTGGGCACAAGTGGAACTTCCTTTAATAACTATTAATGAAAGTTGTGGGGAATGGCTGTTGTAGAAAGTTTAAAGCTTATATTCTTTAGTGGAATCTGAACACACTTAAAATGCCTCTGGCTCATCTACTGACACACTGCTAGATGTGATCAAAGCAAGATTGCCTGCTGCCTTCTGTGTGAGGTTGGACATCCTGAGAAAGTGTCCTCATCTCCATCACCAGGTTTTCTAATTAGTTTATGTAAACATTAACTCTGCGCTGCTGTTTTTTCCTGAAAGGAATGTCTTATACACTCTCAGATTTTAGGATATGAGGGATCAGTGAAGATGAATAATGAAAGACAAATCAAATAAAGTGTGGACAAATCAATCGGTGTAGTCTGTTAGGGGAATATGATGACTTACTGTAAGGGAACACTGTTAAAACCAAAGTGCAATAAGAGAGAGGGGTTTATGCTAAATCACAGAATCACAGAACGTTAGGG
>NW_010191172.1:0-584 GCF_000695765.1 Mesitornis unicolor
GGGTTTTGGGACCAAAATGAAAATTCTGGGTTGAAAACTTGAAATTTTGAGGGGAAATTTGGGATTTTGGGGGGGAAATTGGAAATTTTGGGAGGAAATTGAGGGATTTTGGGGCAAAAAATGGAAATTATTGATTGAAAATTTAAAATTTTGGGGGTTAAATGGGAGATTTTGAGGGGAAAAGTGGAAATTTGCGGGGGAAGTTTGAGGTTTTGGGGGGAAATTGGGAATTTTGGGGGGAAAATGGGCATTCTGGGTTGAACACTTGGAATTTTGGGGGCGATTTGTGATTTGGGGAATTCTGGGTTGAAAACTTGGAATTTGGGGGGAGATTTGGGATTTGGGGCGGGAAATTGGAAATTTTGGGGGAAATGAGGGGGCTTGGGAGAAAAAATGGGAACTCTGGGTTGAAAACTTGGAATTTTGGAGGGAAAATTGGAAATTTTGAGGGGAAATGAGGGAGTTTGGGGGAGGAAATGGCAATTTTGGGTTGAAAACTTGCAATTTTGGGGGAAATTTGGGATTTTGGAGGGAAAAGTGGAAATTCTGGGTTGAAAACTTGCAGTTTTGGGGGGAAAATTGGA
>NW_010191173.1:0-2851 GCF_000695765.1 Mesitornis unicolor
TAGTTTGTGTTCTTTGTTCTATGGGCAACACAATGGGGATGCCCCAGAAGAGCTGAGGGGAAGAGGCCAGGCTCCCCACTTGCAGAAGGATGATGCTCCTCCCTGCTACTGCTGGCAGGAAAGAGCTCCTGTATGGGGACAGCCCTGCCTCTGCCTGCCTCAGAGTATGGATTTCCTTGATGCGACACGAGGCAATTTCAGCTTCAGCCAGGAGACGTTCCTACTCAAAAAAGTTAGAGCTGCAGGTAAGCTCAGCTCTGGCTAATGGAGGCTGTGGATAGCAGATTCTCCTCTGTTCAATCATGCTTTACTGCTCATGAAGCCCAAGGTAATGTTAGTTCCTGCTTCTGCATGGTTTGAATGAAAGATGCTCCTGCTGCTTGTTCCAGGTTCAGTAATTTCCATTCCAGCTACAGAACATTCCAGTTTCTCATAGCTCTGGCTTGTTTGAATTTAAGGTGATTTGGGGTGCAGCTTGTTGAACCTCCAGCTCTTGCATGGCAGCTCTGGCTTCTTCCAGCTCCAGCTGATGGACACTCGGGCTTGTTTGAGCTCCAGCTCTTTCTGGCACCTCTGATGACAAGATGCTCCTGGCTCTCACAGCTCCAGGTGTTTGAAGCTCCAAGGTATTTCAGCTCATCTGTGGCACAGCTGGAATAAGAGATGCTGATGCTTGTCACAGCTCTGGCCAATGGACATGTAGGCTTGTTTCAGTTTAGGATAATTTCAACACCTCTGTACAACAGCTCCAGCTTGTTCCAGTTCTGAATGACAGACACTCCAGCTGAAATCATGTGAAGCTCCAAGTTATTTGAGTGCCTGCTTCTTACATCTCTAGCTGATAGATGCTCAGGCTTGTTTCAGTTTCAGATCCAGCTCTTTGCAGCTCCACTTTGTTGAAGCTCCACCTGTGGCTATTGGAAGCTCAGGATAAGTGATGCTCCTGCATGTTAGGGTTTCTAATACCCTGAGCAGTAAGTTATTTCAGCTTCTGCTTCCTACAGCTCTGGTTGATGGGTGCTTCAACTTAAGCTCATACATTGACTGCTGGATATTCTGGTTTGTCAATTGATGTTCCTTCTTGTTACCAGCTAATTAAAGCTCCAGCTATCTGGGCTTTTAGCAAGGTTGTAAAAAATTGTATGTTGTATAAATATTGACTAATGATTCATTAACTACTCTGGCAGTTGTATATCCCTTGAATAAAAAGTTGGAGAAAAACTCCTTTTGCCCCAGAGATGACCTCAGGCACTGAGTTCAGTCTGCTGCATGCCAGTCTCCCTAGTTTTGGGGACCAGCGTGAGTCCATACACTTTGCCTATGCCCCTCCTTGACCTAGTGCCCTCCCACCATCCCATTCTGTCTCCTGCCCACCCAGAGTGTTCCACATAAGCCCCCATTTTAAAGCTGGCAACAAGCAACTAATCCTCTGTTCTCAAGTCCCCCATACACAGCACTCTATTCCCTCCCCCCACTCCGAGTTCCGGAAAGGCAGGACTCAAGTCTGCATTTTCAAGCACTTAAAACACATGACTTAAGTCTTTTTCTGAGCACCGGAAATGCAAGGTGGGCCCTGAAAATGCAGCACGTCTCCCTTTTCCAGCCTAAGAAACAAAGGACTTGAGGTTTTTTTTCCAGAGCTTTGAAAACACAGGACTTAATCTCCGTTTTCAAGTGCTGAAAACACAGAACTTAGACTCAGCTTCAGGAACACAGGGCCCTGCCACTGCTATTTTTTTTCCCAAAAAATATACCACTTAATCTCCTTTTTCTAACCTGAAAACACAGGACTTAATCTTTCTCTGAGCCTCAAACCCAGCACTGAATATTTGCTTCCTGACCCTGTATGCAATGTGATGTTGGGAGGCAGGGGAAAATGTAGCCCACCACGAACCCTGCCCAGACCAGGACCTCATATGCAGTTTTAGGGAATGCTTGGGAACTAGGGTGGGGGCAGCTCTCCCTCTTGGGAGGGTGTAGCCCTGTAATTCTCTGCATTGACTGTTAGCAAAGGCAAGTGCTCACCAGGCTTCAGCCTTCCAGGCTTTATTTGCTCTTTGCCAGTAGTGACCATCCCATACAGCAAATCAAAGGGTAGCAGCAGCTTCTCCCTCTTTGCAAGGAGCTGTGCCTGTGAGTGCAGCCCAGCTGGTCCCCTCACACAACAGGGGATGCTTGAGGAGGAGAGGAGCATCTGCTGCCACTAGGGAAAAGGAGGGACAGCAGTTGCTCCACTTCCTCAGCTAAGCAGCCAGACACATAAGGGTGCAAGCTCCCTCTGGTCCCTCCAGCTCAGAAACAAACCTCTGCTGTACCAGCAGAAGGCCTTGCCCAGGAATGCACATCTGCCCCTCCACCCTAATGTTATAGGGCAGTTCATGGACAGGTCAATGCACACCAGGCTTTCTCCACCTTGTTTCTCTATGGGAGCTGGGGCTGCAGCAAGAGTGAGCCACTGCCCCCCCATACCTGTGAATCCTCTGGGGCTGGGCTGTGCCTGTGAATCCTCGGGGGTGGGGCTGTCCCAGACCTGCCACTGGTAGATGTCTGGACAGGGGGAAGGGACACAGTTAGGGTACCACCTCCCTGCCTGAGCCGCTTATACCCCCAAATACCTGCACTTACCCTCAGCTGCATTTCCCCAGAGGGTAAGGGGTGAACCCCCCAGCAATCCCCACACACACACACACAGTGGGCTCCTGCCCCAGCTGGGAAGAGGAAAGATGTTTCACACACAGAGCCCAGCTCACCGCTCCACCAACACCTTCCCGGCTGGGCAAATCCCGGCACTGGGGCCGCCCCTACCTGCGGAGGAGAGGGGCGCGGGGACACGCCGGCCCTGGTACGGGCA
>NW_010191174.1:0-3468 GCF_000695765.1 Mesitornis unicolor
CAGGGGTGGGGAGTTCGATGGCTATGGGGGCGTGTGCGGGGTCCGTGGGCGCCGAGGACGGAGGGGGTCGCAGCTGCTGTGCCCCCTCCTCTTCACGCCTGCCTTCGGTGTCGTTCACCTTTGGTGCTCAGCGCTCCTTGACTGCATGTTCTGGGGACTGTGTTGGGCATAAAGCGGTACAGGTGGTGGGGGAGCCCCTGGCGCCAATGAACTGGGTGCCGGGTGGGGTGCCGCCGGGTTAGGGGGTGAACCGAGCGGCTGACAGCGCTGGGCTCACTTCCTTCCATTAGCTGTATTGGTACTTTTCTGTTAGTTTGTAATTTAGCACATCGTGTTCTACAGAAAAAAAAAAGGATTCCAAATCAAAATCTTGTGCCTTGTAGAGCAATAAATATTGCCTGTGCTCCCGCAGAGTACCTGGATTCTAGAAATCTGTCTACCTCAAATGCAGACTCTGGTTTGTATAAATTTATGCTGAAACTTGTTTCTTTAAATCACTTTTGGCAACTGACTTTGCCATGGAGTGTCTTGGTATGTGTACAGTCCAGACTTCTGAGTGAGAAAGTACAGGGGTTTTTTAGAACAGCTCTGCGATGTGAGGGTGAGTAAATAATAAACTGGCTCAGATTAAAGGTTCGTGTAATCAGGTATCCTAGTTCAGCTGTGATCAGTAACCAGTGTCGGGAATAGTACAAGGCAGAGCAGTTGTTTTGTAGTGTCTAAATATTTAACCCAAGTATCACACCTTAATATGGCAATAAATTTATGTGGGGATAACAGAAGTCTCCCTTTACCTTTTTTTAATTATTATTTTAAATCCTGTGTTCTTCCAATATATGACCAGCATTTCAATTCATAATTATTCTATATTATTTATTGATAGGCATCTTACTTGACTAACTGGACAAAAAACTTATATAGCATCACTTCTTTAGTGGTGTCATCTTCTTTGTCCTGTAAAATTTGTACCTCGTATGAGCGTCTCATTGATCACTGGTGTTCCCCAAGCGTGGTGTCACTTCCTACAACATTTCTGACCTTTTGTTAGGTCTGTAGCCTAATTTCACTATTCAGTTTACTCCACTTCATTTCTTAAAGTTCTCATGTTTGCTTAGAAGCTTGTTTACATTTGGCTTGTTATTTTTATCTTCCTGTGTCATACATGAGTGAGGCTCTGCTGATTCTTACATAAACTTAGCCAACTGATCTTGCTGATGGGTGTTAGTTACTTTAGTAGATATGTGAGTGCAGGAGAGATGGAAGAACTGCTTTGTAACTGTAGACATATACAAAATGTTAGGTTCCTCATGTACAGTGGGACTACTCTGATAGTTGAATACATCTATTCCCAAGATTTGGGTTGAAGATTGAAGGAAATTTTGTCTGAAATACCTAAATTGAACTAAGTGAAATGTTTCTCTTTTATGTCACACATTGAGGAAAGCTGCGGATATGTTATTACTATAAAATACCCCGAATTGTAGGGAATGCTGGATGGTTGCAGTGGTAAACTTACGTATGTATCAACTGTGAGCTACTTGTTATTGCACAATAAAAGCAATGACTTACACAAGAAGTATGCGATTTTGTTTCTGTCCACATCTCCCTTTCTTGCCCTTGTCTTTATGACCATAGACACCGTTACATTTTATCTTGATCTTTTAATAAAGATAAGCTTGATAACCTCGTGCTGACAAGAAATTACCAAACAGCTCTGTCTTCACAAGCAATTGGACCTAAAGATCAGGCTGGGCATTAAGTGACAAGAAATGTTGATGTCAAGGGAAAAATGGCTTGTCTTTCATTTGTACGGTCATCATAAAATATGACTTGAATATATTTACTTTCATATTGTAAACTGTGATAAAATTTGCCTCTAAATTTTATGAGTTAGGCTTTCTTAGAGCTTTTTATCAGCTAATATCAGCAATGGCAAGTAGGTATCACCTAATTTTACAAGATGTGATATACAAAATACCAACAAAATTCCAGGGGAGCTGCCAGCAATGCTGCGTGCTACAGCTGTGATACTGCTCTGAGCCTGGAGAGTACGTGTGGGTGAATGCATCATTGCATCCCGTAGTGTGTGGATGTTGGCCTAACCCCTGGATGGGATGGAGAGGCTGTAAGAAATGTCACGATGTCCAAGGTGCATTTGGCAAAGAGGTACTGAAGCCGTCCACTGCAGCGCCAAGGAAGATACCCGTTTCTGCCCTGATGCTTTTTTATAGTGAGGTTAAAATATTAAGCTGCTCTAGATGGGGGCTGAAAATGAAATGCTTACATATTTTGCAGAGATTATGTAGCAGTAACTAAGCATGGATCTTGGGTCCTGTGCGATGAGGCTGTGAAAATGAGAGTATGTTGAGCAAAAATCAATAATCGTGAGGATATGATAAGAACACGAGCAGTGCCTCTAATGCAATTAGCTGTGGTGATGACTAACTTTTGTGATATATCACTAAAAAACCTCAGCTATGCAGACTTGTCCTGTGACATACACAAAACAGCAGAATCCTTCACTTTGACTATCAGTTCTGCCAGTTTGGGGAGCAGCTTCAGAATTTGCCCTTTGGAAAGTGGGAAAAAAACAAACCAAAACAAACATTTAGGCCATTTGATAAAACAGCAAGAAGACTCTCATGTTGCCTATCCCTTCTTGGCTGCATCTTTTATTCTCTTTGTCCAGTCAGGAGCTAGGCTGAACAAGTAACACGTGTTTGGAAAAGGAAAGAGAGGTTTTGTTTATATTTCTCTTCTACGTGATCATTGTGACTTCTGCTGTTTTTCTACCATTTTACTTCTCTAAAGCAATATAAACGTGACTGATTTAAAGAAGAGCTAATAAAAAAGTGCAGGCAGATGTGTAAGCAGCAAATGTTTTGGTTTGCAAATGTTCATAGTTAAAATGGAGCAGCAAGTGGAAGCTGAAGCCACAGACGAGCAAGAATAGGCCCATTGGGGACCTTGCGTTTTCAGCAGTTGGGTGTGCAACCCTTCATCTGCCTGCGCTTTCTGCAGTGGGACCGTGGGTGAGTGAGTTCGTATCCTCCTGTTACCGCAGGTTTAACCTCAAAACCCTGGGGAGTGACTCCCCGTGTCACTGGGGCAGGGACACGCTTGTTCGGCGACGATCGCTCCTCTCAAGCGGAGAAGTAAAGTTTTTGGTGGGGCGGGAGGGAGAGCAGAAAGGTGGATGCGTGAGTCTGTTGCATCCTTCCCGTCGTGTGGGGGGGTATTTGGGGGAAATTAGACTTTTTCTGCACTGTGGCCAGGCTGCTGGGCCGTTCTTGTTACTCCAGCGATCCTCTGCTCGACAAAACCGACATTAAAAAGCACAAATAAAGTGGCAGGACCTCCCCCTCTCATCCCTCCAGGCAGGGCACACACCCTGAACGAGAGCGGGCTGGGGCCCTGTCTCCGCCGGGGCGGGCTGGGGCTGCCGCCGGGAAGGAGGGTCCGGACGCT
>NW_010191175.1:0-14549 GCF_000695765.1 Mesitornis unicolor
CGGGTCCTCCTTCTTGCCCTTTTTGAAGATTAATCCACTGTAATCAAAATTGTTCCTTTTATCATGTGCTCTGATAACTACAGTGCAAATTACCACTATGGAGCCAAAAACATGCCAGCCTTACACTTGATGCCAGCTTTGCACTGCTTCTGGAGATTCAGTTTAGCTCTGACTACAGCAATCCCTGCACATGCTAGGAGGAGCTGCTAATAAATGGCAAGTAGTCCCATAAGAATAATGACTAATGGCTCCTGCTCAGTTAGATAATCAACCATTTAATAAAGGGTGAGCTTCTACCTCTCCCTTCCATGGGGAGCATTAATACATTGTTTTTCCTCTCTTTAGCCACTTATTTCCACAAAACTGGTAGGAATTTAATATTTTTGAAACCACTCTTCCTCTATTAATCTTAGCTGAAATTGCCCAATGGATTCAAAAGTTATTAGGAATAGCTAGATGGTTGTACGGATGTTGACAGAGAGACACAAAGCATTATTGTATTAAGAAAGCACTGAAGTTTATAGCAACATAGATTTTTTTAAATCACATTATCATTCAGCAGATAGATACTAGTATGGGGATTATGTTTCATTTCTACACAAGTCTGTTTCACTAACAGCCTGAGAAGCTAAAGGAGCTCAGAAAGAAGTGACCTTTGCTTAGACTTCATGCCTTGATGGTCTTCTCTGGGAAGGAGTTGACTGCATGATCAGGACTTGGAAGGAGGGCTTGCATAAGCACTCTTCAGAGACTAAAGGTCTTGCTTTGCACACTCGATTCCAGATCTTTCAAAGATGCAGCTATCATCTTTCTCCTCTCCAGCATTTTATAAATTAAACCCTTTCTCACTCTGTCCACTTCTCATGTTAGCCTTTCCCTTCTTTGACCTTGAGACTTCAAGGAGTGGATGATGCTGCTCTTACTGATGCTAAGCTTCTCAATAGCTAAAAAGCCTTATTGCTTTATACGAGTATTTGTTTCTCAGGAAAGTTCAAGCTTTAGATATAAACATTAGTGAGTAATCTCTCTTTAGGACTATTTAAAATATAATGAGATCTACATTTGATATTGAGTTGAGGTTTGGTTTACTTGTTAATGTATTTTTTAAAAAGAACAGATGCTGTTTGAATGTTTCCTATGAGGCAGATTAAACACACTCTAGAGCGCACACCTGAGCCAAAGGTCAATCTTTCTCCACAAGCCAGCTAGCAACAAACTGCTCCATGGTTTCCCAGTTTTGGTAATGAAGGCTTATAAAGTAGACTGTAACAAAATAGTTTTTATTTCTTTTTATTTAAACTTTTACAACCTACTGAAATACATGTTTTGAAAATTTTCACTTTAGTGGCCTGCAGAGAACAGCATCTGGTTTTCTACCTACAGTATTATTTAATTTGGAAAATCCCAGGTCTTCAAATAAATAAGTCTGGCAGCTTTCACTGCAGAATTACAACTTGAGTGGCTTTCACTACCAGCCATGCCTACAGTTCTGCCCCTCTGAGGAGTATATTTCTCACAAGACTTAAGCTTCTTTCCAATTAAAGTCTGAAATGGCTTTGCCATATCTGTGGACCACTGTACTCATATTGTAAAGTGCCTCATTTAACTAATCTCACTCTCATTGGCTTTAAAACCATGATGTTCCTGCCCAGGACAAGTGCTCCATTTCTTCCATGGGAGGCTTGGTTACCTCAGAGAGTTGTGCCAATTATGTCAGGGAAAAATCATCTCTTCAAAACTCTCCGTGCTGGCCCTAAGCAGAGTAGTAAAAACAGGTTGGTGAAATAAAAGCTGTGATCTGCCACCATGTATGACTAGGAGGAATTACTGAAAAGCTCTTTGTGTTCCCTTCTCACCCTCTGAATCAGTCTGGGTATTACAGTTTATTCTATGTAGTTCAAAAGCAGAAGAGAAATCAATGTCGCATGAGTGTTCAAAATGTCAAAGCCACCCAAACAAGCAGTAGATGTGTCATTTGTTTGTGATGAACTCTACTTACAGATTATTCTGTAAACCGTATCTTAAAATCTTAGTTTGCTTATTTTCTGAAAGGGACTGGGCAGTTTTCTGGGGGGATCAAGGGAAAAAGTAATACTTTTTTACCAGGAAGAGCCTTTTATTGCTATTCATGCAAGGACAGACCAACTGTTACTTGGTCAGTTTGAGAGTTTGAGTGATTCTCATAAACATAAGTGGGAAGTAACAAGTCACAGGAAGCCTGGCCAGGTTTCCAGGAAAGAGTAGAGCATTTGTCTCCTATCTACCTAAAGTAGCCAACAAAAATGGCAACTTCTCTCAGAAAAAAAAAAAGCAAAATTATATGAATTTTAAAATACCATAAACATTTCAGTAAATAGCTACATATGTCATGGATACTGAGACATTTCCTACTGACAGTCAAAGCAGAATGTTCATATTCTAAATTATTCTTGATAGCAGAATTTTAAATACACTCTGAAAGGCATATTCAGCCTGAAGAAATTGATGGAACTGATATTTTTTCAGAAGCCCTTGGTTTTCTCCTTTCATCAACAGTTTCTGTAATATTTTTTGCCACTCATTTGGAAGATCTGAATTTCTTTTGAGATTACTTCCTAACTTTTTTTACCACCACTTCACCCTTGTTACTTATCTGTCCTGATATTTTACCTTTCTGAAGTTCTGAATCAAGTAAGTTATCTCTGTGAAACGTCTGGTTGAGCAGTTACAGATTACAAAAGCTCATGTTTGAGCTATTTATCTCGTAGAGATGGGAGGTGAGAGGGACGAGGCAGTCAGTGAAAAGGGCCTAAATATCTCTAATCTCCTTTACTGTCCTTTATTCTCTGCTTTTAGGAATGGTTACATTTCAGAATGAGTGTTGCAGAGATATTTTTTTCTTTCTTTTCTGTAGATTTCACTAGTTGTAGTTGCTCTAGGATTCCCCTAGATGATAGTTTGGTATAATTTCTGAATTTTTATTAAAAATTGATGCAAGAGAGAGCACTGACAACAATATTGGGATCTTAGTCTAAATCCTGTTCTGGTTCTGGTTTTCAGTTAGTCTAGGTATAAAATGTGGAAAAAAATACAGAAGTGGATAAACTGATATTGTTTCAGAAGTGTTTTATCACCCAGTGTAGAAATAGACAGTCACACAAAAGAAGAGGTGTGAGTCTGCACCGGTTGTTGAATCTTCACTGGGATTTTACTTTCCACCACTTTTCATTACCACATTTCATTTCCTGTGTGCCGTGTATCCAAACCTCTGTGTGAACAAAAGCAGTGATACATGAGCAGTGTGGTTTGAAGAAAGGAAAGGGGAGACGGGGTGAGGGCTCTAGGTCCAGCAAAGTTCCCAGGCAGCCACACACTTAGTTTTGGCAGAGTCGCATGCCCTTGCCGCTCCCAAATTACTTGGTTTAGCTGAAGAAGCCAAAGCTGTGCTTCTACCATCAAAGGTCAACACCACTGATGGGTACGAGTGGTCCCTCTGGAAACCATAATGAAGGCTACAGGCTGCCTTGCGTTCTCCAGGAATTCGCCTAGAGGTAGTTAAATTATTGGAAATGCACCTTTGGGTTTTTTGAAGTGGAAAAACTAACACTAAGTGTCTGGGTATGTTGGAGGATTCCTTTTTCTTTAAGTGGAGGGGAAAAAAGAAGGCAAGTAGAACTTGTATTTTGATGAATCGACTCTAGGTGGCAACAACACGCTGTGTAGCCTTACCAGAGGCTATTCAGGCAAAGACTATTCAATGCTGCTTACTCAGAGGCAAAAAATGATCGCATTTTCAGTATTGCTTCTAGAAAATTTTCCAGCTGATTGCACCAGCTGCACATTGCTAGAAACATTTCCAGATTCTGTCAGTTTTCATTGTAATAGAGGACCTGGTTTTCAACACATATTTTGAATAAGTTGCTTCATGTTTCATTTTGTAGGCATAATACTGCAGATGTGCAGATGAAAATTATCAATCTATTCTCTTTTGGTTATCCTGCTTGGATGGGCAATCTCAGAAAGCATGTGTATAATCCTGATTTGTAATTATGCCCGTAAAAGTGCACAGATGGGTATGTACAATTGCAGTTCTGTAGGATTCACCAATGATGCTTTTGAAATGCCACTTCATCATCTCGTCAAAAAAACAGTCACACAGATACCTACAAAATGCTTGCCACATCTTCTGTGTAAAAGACTGTATTATCTGCCAAGAGATTTGTAATGCCCTATTTCATTCCCTCTTCACTACATATCCAGCTTACTGGGCTTAGCAGTAGATAAGCAAACGTTTGCATGTTATGAAAATGTTTACAGGTATGAGGAACTGGAGTGTTTATGCATTTTTCTCAAAAGTCAGTTTTACTGTCTACTCCACTGACCCTTGAAAAATTTAAATCTCTTATTGATGTGTTCATACGCATAGGGAGAAGACAAAATAAAAAATACTAGTTTTGATTACCCATTGCAGCAAAGAACTGTCACTGTAACCAAACTATATACTAATAATGACCACAGAAAGTCTTTCAAGTGTGATGACATCATGTTTGTAGCAAGGCTGAAGTGTCTGACAGCATCTACAGGATATGATAAACTTCCTTATTACTCTGTCAAAGTGATAAAACTGTGAAACACTGTGATCAAATCAGCTGTTTTGTGTAACTGACCAATTCACCTACATGTTGTCAATTAATCTCCTCCAGGGCTACTTCCAGTATTTCAAACCCCTAAGCTGCTTTCAAAGAGAAGAACTGTCCTTTAAAAAGTAAAAAAGCATCACCTGAAAGCAATTTTTTTCTCTTCTTGCCAAAGTGTGGCATTTCCCTTTAAATGATGCTGAATCGGGTTTCCAGATTTACAGTATTCTATATCAGTATCTTATAACTCTTTATTAACTGGTAGACTGATATTTAAAATAAATATGTCTAAATTAATAAGGACTTATTCCTACTTTGTTTAAAAATCTCCTTCATTTAAGTAGAGTCTCACTTTGCTACATCTATCCAGCAACTTCATTCTCTTCAGAACATTAATCATATGCAAAAATATTTAACAGATGTAATATTTTGGAACTACAGATAAATACTATTTCTCCTATAATAGAAGACAATAGAGGTATCACAGAAACTTGTATTTCTCTTTTTTGTTGTTGCTATTTTGGCAAATATCACACTAATAATACTATTATATTTAGTATTTGAGCAATAGGTAGGAATACATAAACCTATCTTGGATGAGAGTGCTTTAAAAATTAAAAATATAATTCACTAATCCTTTAAACATCAAGATACTTTGTGTAATGCTTATTTTTATTAGTTTTTCTTCCTTTCATTTAAACAGTAGATATACTATACATTTTTCAAAAAATGGGGACATGATGGCAAAAGTAATAGAAACACAGATAATAAATGGGTTATAGCTATGACATATTGTCCAAATACATATAATAATATATTGTTTCTCAAGTTTCCTTGTGTTAAAAATGCATATTTGTGTAAAAAGAATGCTGCTAATCATGGTGGGTGTTTTCAGTTATGTTCCAATACCTACACTTTGTTTCAAGGTCCTAGGATAACAGATATCACCCCAAGAGCTGAGGAGTGAGAGCTGAGTGCAACAGCACTGAAAATTCATTTTGGACAGACCCTGCGATCCTTCTCAACTTATCTCCAACATAACTTGAGGAGAACCTTGATGAAGCATCATCAGGTATAGCTATCATAACACCTGTCCCATACTACTTTGCAGTAATCCTCAAATGCAAAAAGTGATACTTTCATTGCAATCTCTGTGGCTGTTTTCAGAAGTCATTCTACTTGTGGCACCTGAGCTAGACAAGGCATCTCACATCTTTTTGTCTCCCCACAGATGTCCCACATGTCACCTCTGCTTTCAGATGCTAGCAGCCCTTATTTCCCTCATGTCATGCATGCTCATAATTTTCTTTCTGCTTCCCATACAAGGTATCCCATTCTCCCCCTCTCATGCCAAAGTAGGCTCATCTCATACTCCTTAGAGGTGGTATTTTCATGCCACATCTCACAAACTTTAGCTTGTGCTAATAGCTTCTGCACTATTTTTTTCAACTAGTTGGGCTTCTTCCACCAGGCTGCTACTCCTTTCTGTTCCTTTTCTCCCCTTTCCATATCAATGCCTCTGTTGATCCTTCCACACATTGCTTAAGATGTGGTTTTCCCTTTCTCTTTCCTGCCAGACCTGTGTTGCACTGTGGGACTCCATACTAAAAATCAACATTTCCTTCATGCAAGAGGCTTTGTGTGCCCTTTCTAGTTTTGTCCCTCTGCCTATCTCTTACTCCTTTCTCTTCTATTCTTTCTCTTTCAAGGTGCCAACATTTTGAACACAACTGGATTATAGAGCTAAGTAATGTATTGTGACAAATGTGTTTTTCTGTCATTGACTAGGTCTTTGATCAACAGGAGTTTAGCAAGTGCTGGCTGTCCCTACTGCAAATGTATTGCTTGCTGAGTCCCCAGTGGGTTTCCAGATACAGCTGGGTAGGACATATGCTAGCAGCTGACCACAGTGTTATCCATTATCGACATGGGCAAAATCAATGTGACTACAGGCAGTGGCAATTAAAGTTTTAGAGACTGATGCCTGCTAAAGCATGTATTCTTAAACTATTCAGTACAAAACCCTGTGAGGTCTTTATCACCATCCTTTACTCTTCGGGCATCCCTCCACCCTAGTTTTCATCCACGTCAACAAAGGTTTTTCCCACTGATGATTAAAATGTTCCCTGAAACTTCTGAATTGGTCCAGTAATCAAAAGCTACCACATCACACCTAAGCTTAAAGTGCCATGAAGGTACATAAAATAGCCTTGTGTGTTCAACCAGCCATTGAAACATGAAAACCGTAAGTGACATGTCAGATGTGAAACTATGTTTTAAGATGAGGCATCATGTTATAAAAATAGCTTTTCTCTCAAACAGAGTCAGATATTACTTTCTACACATTAAAGGATCTTTTTTTTTTCCAGATGAAACTGTCTCATGTTTGCAATGAAACAGTTTGTCACTGTCTGGGTGCAATACAAAATGTCATTCTCTAGAGAAATACCAGCAGTTCCAGATAATCAACAAACAAAACAATACAACATGCAAAACAAATCCAAATCTCCATGTGTCCTGTAAGTGTAGATTCTATGTTTTTGATCCACCTAAAGGAAGTCACTCTATTCCCCCTGTTTATACTCAAGAGCTGCATCCCTTTCAAAGTAAGCTTTGTTCTGCAAAATAGTTACCACATTTTCAGAGGCTCTTGCTCTTATACCAGGGTTACCAAAATCTTATATGGCAGAGCACCACCATCATGGAATAGAATTGCTCTCAGTGGCAATGACACAAGCTCCAGAAGGAGTTATTTGGCTGTTTGCACATGATTCTCTTTCAAACAGCTACCCTGTATTTCTGTCCATATTAAAAGTCTCCACCGTGATTTACAGTTCTAAACACAACCCTAGTTATTACCAATGAGTTGAAAAGTAAAGCCTCTCTATAGTCGATACTCTCTCCACAAGCTGTAGAATAAAAAGAAGACCTAAACCAACCTTAGTAGACTTTTATTGATTATACAAATAAAAACCAATTTTATGTTTTGTGCTTATTAAGTAAATCTTGAAATGATGAAAAGTACAGTAAAGGAAGATTCCAAATTAAATGTAGACTGTACCGGTTGATTTCTTTAGTTGCTAAATAATATTTCAAAACTCTATTTTTCTTTTTCCTAACCAAAGCCTACCTTTCTGAAACTGCCTCTTCAGATTTTTTTTTCTGTGTTCACTTTTCACTTTGGTTCTCCAATTGACTTTTACCCTAAGAAAATCTAAGGATTTTTTTCCATGAGACAAGCAACATTTAACATAAGAGTTAAATTTATTATACACAAAAGTGGTTTTAGAACAGTAATTATTAATTAATGACAAATCATTGATTCAGATATTGAAATTACTATTGGAGCTTATGGATCTTAATGATGCAGAAACATTTGTTCAACATTGTTCAGCCTGCAGTGGTCTTCTTTCTATATGAATCATGAACTCCTTTATGTGCAGTTAACCAATGAACAAAAAAAGAATAAATTCAAAGTAAAGAGGAAGTTGACAGGAAAAGCTATAGTATCTTTTTTTGGTTTCTCCAGTTTAGTTTTTGAAACCTAAAATCTGCAGTGTTTGGTTTTCTCCATTTCATTTTTATTAACCTTAATAAGCAGCAAACTGTGGTTAGACAAGTTGTAAGAATTAATTTCTGATATTCTTTCATAATTTAATTAACATTAGCCTACCAACTCCTTTGTATGACACAGAGTATGTATTTCTTCTGGGAACTTGTACACCTCAAGAAAACTAAGATTCTAGCACATAATGTGAATTCTACAAATTTCATGCCACTAATAAGCACGGAATCATATCCCAGGGAAAACTGAGGTCCCATTGGATTGTTGGTTTTTTTCCTTACAGTTACTGGGGGCAGGGTTTGGAAGGATAATGGTTCATTAACATTTTATGGAAATTCATCCTCATTTAAAAAAAAAACCCAACCAAAAAAACCCAACAAAACAAAACAAAACATTATATAGGTAGTGTTGGTGGCAAGTGACTACTGAAGTGCAACTATTACACTTTTCTGCAGTTTTTTCAGCTGTGCCATCATGTTTTGTGATGTGGATGGGAAAGACAAAGGCAAACAGTCATTGCTGGTACCAAATTACTGCACAGACTCCAGCTGTGAGCCAGTGATTGTTTCCTTTTTTATGTGAGGCAAGAAAAGATGGACACCTTTTGAGTCTGCTGAAGTGTAGTACAGTTTGGTCAATCTACTTGAACAATCTCAGACTGGTTTAACACACAAAATGTTAATGGAAAAATGGTGATTCCTGTGAACTTCAGCCTGAGGACTTGTTTGGATGGCGTAGCTTTTAAGAAAGCAAGATGGTGATAGGTGTAGTAGTGCTCTGGAGTACTGGCATCATAATTCACCACCAAATTTAAGCGTGATTCAAGTTAATATATGAGTAATGGCTGTGTGAGGTGTAAATAGTTTTTAGTTGGCCGAACATCTTGGGATATGTGTGACCTTGTCACATTATTATCTTTCCCAGGATGTATGTTTTTGCCCTACTGTTTTTGCCAAGCACATTTAGTATGTTGTACTGAATTCCCACTGTATGAAAATTATATGTATATAATGGGTTAATCTAATTTATTATGGCCAAAAAGTAATAATAATAACAACAATTTTTATTTTTTTTAAATCCTAATGTCTCCTTTAAGATTCTGGAGTTTTGTATGACTAATGACTGAAAGGCTTGAGGTGACAATTTCAAGTACTCGTTGACTGAGGATTGTGACATATTAAAAGAATAGAAATAGCCTGTCTCCAGAGTACCTAGCTTCTGTTGGTTTTCACCTTGTAAGTTTGCATCTGATTGAAGAAGCATTCACGGTCACATATTCAACCCATCCCTGGGCTGGGTTAAGTGTGAACCACACAGTGGGTTGCTGACTCCAGCAGTCAAGAGTTTTTTGGGCAGGAATCAGCTGGTGCTTGGCAGGATTACTTAGAGCATGGACCATACAAATACAGGACTATGCCCGTCACATGGATGTGTCTTTAGATACCTGAGTCCCTAAAGGCCAGATTTGCAAATGAGTTTAGAAATAAGGGCTTGCAGTTTCCCAGCAATGTAGTCCTTGGTGATCTGTGGAAAGAGAAACATCCAGTGCTGTGCAATTGGAAAGGATGCTCACTCAGGCACAAATGGGTGTCTGGGTGGGAAGGATGGGGTGTGTTAGTCTCTCCTGGATGAGAAAGTGAATCTGCATATCAGGTGAATCTGCATATCAGGTGAGAACCAATATCATCTATTGTCATATCTTCTCCCCCTAATCAGCAGCAGTAGACACTTCAGAAGTTTCAAGAAATTCAGTAAATTGCCCAAAGAGGAATTTCTGCTAATACTTCTTTCCCTCTTGCTCATTCTAACTCTGGCTTAATGACAAGCTTATGCATTGAAAGATAAAGGTTTCAATCCCTTTACACATGTTCTATACAATCTAATACTTTCTTTAGACTTTATCTTGGGTAACAGTGAATGCTTTCACTCTAATAGCTAATATTTCCTTTCACTGCTTTCAAATTTCTATCTTTTTAATTCCACTGGATGAACTCTTGTTCTTAAATTATGAAAAAAAGGTGACTAGAAATACAGGATTTATCTTATTTGCATCATTCATAATTTTTTGTAAAGCTCTATCATGTCATTTCTTTATGCGGTCCCTAAACAGGTCTAATCTTTTCCATTTCTCCAGATACAAAATTTTCTCTCTCAGCCTCTAATCATCTTCATTGCCTGTCTCCAGATGCTCTCTGTATCTCCTGTATCTATTTTGCAGTCAAGTTCCCAGAACAGAACAAAGTATTCAAGATGTAGCAAATAACCCATCTGTGGGAATTACAGTAACTCCAGTCCGATTTTTTCTTTCCCACTAGCATTTTGTTCAACACTGCTGTCCACTGAGCTTTCCATAGTAATGCCAGGATCTTTTTTCTAAGCAGTTGCACTCATTAAAAATCCCAGTAGGTTGTGTGAATAACACAAAATGCACCATCCAGAGTTACACTTTCCTAGCATTAATCCCTTTGGCCACTGTGGTGTTTATTCAGCTACTTAGGCTAGGCTTTACTGTCTCTGAGGCTCTTCTGCAGTAAGAAAAATTAAAGAATGGTATGTGTTCTGTACGTTGCCACACCACTTAAACCTTTTCAAGATTAATAATATCCTAAACATATCCTTTTAACTCATGTTTCCTTGGGATGCCATGTTGTCACAAGAGGCCTATAAGTGCATACATTTGGGATATATCTATGCTGCCTCACACAGTGAGTACAAGCACAGTCAAGCATGTTTATAACAGTATAGCACCACACTTCAACTCATATAGCCCTGGGGAAAGCGTATTTTCTTTTTACAAAGCCAGAACCTAGGAGTTCATCTCCCATTTTAGCATATTCATGCTCTATTGCTTCCTTCAATTATAATTTCAACTCCTTTTCCAGGTTCCAAAGCCTCTGATTTCCAGGACTGCTAGCCTATAGGCACAGAAAAAATGGTTTTGCACTGTCTCCTGACAGAATTATTATTACAATTATTAAGTTATTTAAAATTTATATCACACATATCTAAAAGGCCACAATTAAATCAGGCCCCATTGCCTCACCATTACTTAAATGGGTAACAAACAGCAGGCCCTCAGGAAAAACATTTAATTCTAGGGTAAACTCCTTGGGGCAGAAATTACCTACATTTTTGTTCTGTGGGATCACAGTGCCTAGCACTGGTGGAGCCTCTAGACCACACGACAATCCTAATAATAATAGTAATGATAATTAATATTGGTATTAAATATTGTTTCTTCAATTTTATGACAGCATACCTCCCTCTTTTGTTTTAATATGGTGTGCTAAGAATGTGTTTCGTTCCTTCAGTTGAAGCATTCTTTATTTAATGTTTCAGCACTGTGCTAAGGATACATTGCTCTGCTCGCAGGGAACAAATAGTCCAATGGAATAAGCGTTTGGTGGGATGAATGGTGTTTGGAGTGAGGACAAATGGCAAAAGAGAGGGGACACCATCAAAAGCTGCTCTCCTGCTCCACCTGAATGTTAACACTTGTTCAATGTTCCTCGGTGAACTCCTTCAGTACACCGAGTTACTGGAAAAAATCCTCCACGCTGAGAAAGACGCACATGAGTCAGAAGCTGGCAATGGTCATATCGGCACACATTTTTTTAAATGTTCTTTTTTTTTCGTCACCCTCCCCCAAGGAAGTATATGTTCCTTAAAAAATGTTGCCAAAGGCATTCCAGTTGTAGATTTTAAAAGTATCGTCCTTAACCCAAACTGGGAGAAATAGGGATGAAATATCAAAACACAAAGGCAAGATAGCTTAGTGTTAAAATGTTACAAAAGGTGATGCTGATTTAATATTGACTTGTTACTGCAATGCAAGAATTTACTGTGTTTCATGTTTCATTTCCCTCACTGTAACTAGAGAAATAACTGTGGCTGCAAACAGTCCAAGTATCAACTCGGCACATTTGCAGTTAATGCCCTACTTTGCAAATGCTATTACCAAAGTTAGGATCCAAATTATATTAAGCTAGTTAAAATTAAATAAACTTCAAGCATGTCAGGCAGAGTTTTTTAGAAAAATGTAAACTACTTTAGAAGCACAGGAATGCTGAACTGGCTATGGCTTTGTCCTAAAAACACAGGTGGTACCCATCTATAAAAATGGCTCATCTATGTCAGTAAAATATCATCATAACTTTGATAGGAAAAGCAATCCAGAAGGCACAGATATCTGCACAATACTAAGAGACATCTGATCATGTCTGCCTGCAAGTCCTTTTTGAACATACATACCACTCAACTGTCTCAATTGCACCTTCAGCCTAGAGAGGGAAATATGTTTGGAAGTCTGTGTATAAAACCTCATTGAAGATTAAAAGCCCCAGCAACACACAAAATACTATCAGTACTCAGGTGCTCTGTGTTAGTGAAACCAGATAGTAAGTCTTTCCTATAATTTTCCTAGCCCTTTGTGAAAGAAAGTGCTATGAAATTCTTTTCTAAGAAAAATGAATAGGCATCATAGCAACAGCATTGTGTCTCTTACTGTCAAAACAATGACCATTTCTTTTAGCAACATTTGTGTTGCTAAGCTCTCTCTTTTCTAAATACATCTTAAGTTAAAAAGCATCCTTACTCTTCCAAAAGGTTTTAGAATATTAATAGCTTTCCAGCTTTCAGGTTTTCTTAAAATGCTATATTATGAATATTGTAACTCCATTAGATTAAAAGGATGAAATTTAATTTACAAGGAAAATGAGCAGAATTTCATGCTATAAGATCCAGCATGAAACAGATCTAATGTTACTCTTTCTACCTCAGAGAAAGCAAATTAGCTATAAGGTGAAACAAAAAAAAATTATTCATTCTGCTATGCTCTGACTGGATTTATCTTTTTTTTTCAGCTCTAGATTTAGTATTTAGCATGCAAATTAGGTAGATAAATATGTGGTGACCCCCTGCCTTTCATGCCCAACCTTCTGTCTCTCTCATTTGTGCTGTCATTGTCATTCAGCTGTGTTATGGTCTGCCAGCAGTTCTGCTGTAAGCCGCGTTGTTTTGTGAAGAGCTCCTGCGGGGGGTCTTTCTTGTCTTTGGCAAACTCTTCCTAAAGGGTATTTTCTGCAGTGTGCCAGCAGCTCTTGGCACAGATTCGTCAGCTCACAGTGACTTGCAGTGCTGATACTTAATAGTCATCCCCAGTAGCTTAGCAGTGGCAGTAGCTGAGATGGATAATGCAGACTCTGAGTTGCGCCTCACATGTGGGGTTTCTTCTGTTTAGCAAACTTGGAAGGCCAATTTAATCAATATAAACCAGGGAAAAAAAAAAAAGGAGAGATCCATCTTGCACTTTGAAGGATGTTTTATCAACTTTACTACTATTGAGAGAGAGAATAAGAATGTTTCAGGGAGAGAAATTAGAATAGATTCAACAAACCGATACCGCTGAGCCTTCAGTGGACAAGGAGGAAAAGAAGAAGAAAGGCTGTCTCCCTCAGCTTTTGTCAATCATGCCAAGCAGGAAGAAGGAAGGGACCTGATGATGGATGTTCGCGACACGCCGTAGGCTGTTGCTGTAGGAAAACACGCCATCCCCCAGACTCAGGATAGCACAAGGGAGACCCTGACATTCATAAGCGTCAGGATGCAATGGTATCTCCCACCCAACTGGCCACTGATTCATTCTCAGCCTTTCCTTCCCACCACCCATGTTTCCTGCACAGCACCCAGGACAACAGGCCATACTCTTCCTTGTCTCTTAGGGCCTGCTGCATCATACAAATTTGCACAGCAGCAGACTAAAACCCCACTGCAGCCTTGGATCTCGCTTCAGCGACCCCAGGCTGCTGTCCAGAGAGGTCCCAGCAGCGAGGTCCAAGCAGCAAGTTCCCACAGGAAAGCACCTCGTCAGCAGTGGACATGGCACTAAACCAGTTTTACAAAATGAAATTGTGTTCTTAAAAAAGTTTGGTCCTGGGTTAGTTAGCTTTATGTGATGATGCTCCAGGACCAAGCAGCTGGCAAAGGTAGAGGGTCAGGAGTGGGAGACTAGGTCAACCCCTGACTTGTCGTGGTGTGGGTAGTCCCGAGTCCCCACTGCCCTGGGGTCTGCTCTTGGAGTGGGCAAGACAGGGAATTAGTATAAGTGCATCCCTGTGTGTTTTTTGGGGCACAAATCTCCCTGAGGAGGCGGTGGTGATGGGGCGGAGGGGGCTCGCTGAGCGGAGGGGCCCCATCCTAGCCCGGGGAAGCAGGTTGAGGTGAGGGCGACGAGGCGCCTTTCCAACCCCTCGGGCCAGGCTGGGCGGTGCCGGGGGCCGGCTGCAGGCGTTGGAGGAGGAGGAAGAGGCCAGGATATTCGTGAATGAACAGCTCCCTCCTCGCCGCACACCTCCGCCCGGCTCCCGGCT
>NW_010191176.1:0-2249 GCF_000695765.1 Mesitornis unicolor
ATATTTATTATATATTATTTATTATATCCGTTATTGTAAATATAGTATAACACTAAGTGGGCCTTAACACCCAGATCTAACTGGCTGTATTTAATAATTTATTTTTCATGAGAATATATGATTAGTTGATACTGATGGTGTTTGCAGAAATATCCAACTCCAACAGCTACCCAGAGTCCAGGCCTCTTACCTTAGATATAGAAGAGACAAAAACCAAAAAAAGTTAGTTACTTACCTGTTATTGAACAGAGATCTTAAAATAATGTCAATTCAAATAGTCAGCAATTTCAGCATGAGAAACCTCCATTTAAGTCCCAGTACAAATCAGAATTTTTTGCATCTAGGTTTTCCAGGGTCATATGTAAATATGTCTCTCCAAACCAGAGATAAGATAGGAGAAAATAATGGGTTGTTTTCCATTTAAAAATAAAACAAGATGACCAATCTCAGCTTGTCTCTAAAGGGAACTGGCAAGATTTGTAAAATAACAAGGAAAATATTAGTAAGAAAAATAGTTCTTGCCCAGTACAGCTGAAGGCATTACACACAAAACAGCTTATGCTGCCGGTAGAATAAGCTTTTCCTTTCAACTGGTGGAATTAATTGCTCCTAAATAGCAAGAGTTACTTAGTCATTGACCAGTATAGAGAACATTTCTAACACTCTATTGTCCTTTGCTATGATTTTAAACCACTAAACTGGAGTATTTAAAAAATATTAAATATAAATACAAACAAACAAACAAAAATAAACATCACAAGGTACAACAACTATAGATAAAACATACTGAAATTGTCATAAGTGCAAAAACTTTCTTAACCACTTACCCAGGCACTGACACATCTGCCGCAAGTGGTGATTTTGAAATCCCCATAGAGATCTTTGATGGCACCAGTTGTAAAGAATCCCTCCACCATCAGCAAAATGCCATATACAAAGAATGCAGCTGCTACACCATATATCACATACTTGAAGATGTCAATCCTGTATAGGAAATGCAAAAATTATTTATCTGCATAAATATTTAAAGCTGACTATGAAATTTCAGGGTGAGATAATCAGACTCACTAAGCCTCAAAGTTTTTACAGTGGAGTCAGCTTAAGTACTACTGTGCTATGACAGCTGAAGCTGAGGACAGGAGTGAACTTTGGAATAAAATAGCATTGATATAAGAAAAACTAAGCCTTTTAATTTCATAAAATGTAAAAATGGTCCTGTGTAGATAAGACAGCACAATTGTCAGAATAACTTAAAAATCAGTTAATTTTCATTTTAATTTTTCCCCTAAATAAAATGGCAAAGGAAAAAGAAAAAGGAAACAAGAATCTGACACATCTGAACAACACATTGTGTCCAGGACTTAGGTTATAGAAAAGATATTTTGTCACAATCTTCAATAAACCTTTTGACATGTATAAGTAGTTCTCAAGCTGCAATGTCATTCTGTGTTATCTTCTCCTCATTATTATTTTTCCACTTATTCTCCAGTGAACCGTCTGACACAGAATAAAAGTCATCAAGAAGGATCCTTAACTTCAAAACAGAAACATGATATTACAAAAGCAATAAGGCTAAATCTCCTGGCGTTCTTCTATAATGGAGCTTTAAAACCATCATTTCACAGATTCAAAGCTCTAGAAATGGAAGGATGGCTTACAGTGCAACATGCAGAGCCCAATTGATTACAAAGAATATTATCTGCGTTGTTTCGCGCTTGTCCTGCCCAACACTGGGCAGAAGCTCAACAGTGGCTAAAGTAAACTCTGCCTCCTAAACATTGTCTCAGGACCAGGGTTTGTGAAAAGATCTTTGAAAGCACCTTTCTGCTCTAAGTGTTTTGTCTAAACTTGGAAACATGCCTAGTGATCACAGCCTTACATCAGCAGGCTTCAATGTTTCCTACTTGGACTTGGAAAAAAATAGCAACAGTAATCTTCCAGTTTATCAATATGACACAGCACAATTTGCACAGTAACTTAAAAAAATGGTAATATGCAGGTTTAAGATGTTAATAAGTTCCAGTCATATTGTCCAGATCTGGATAGCAACAGCACATAACAAAATAGCACAAAAAATAAGCCAGATACTCATTATGACCTGCAAGATGAATTTTGACACACATCCAACAACTACCCAAACTGGATGTTTCTGAAGACATAAAGCTTAATGCTTTTATTGTTTTGAAAAAAAATACTTAATTACAACATTTCTGTATTTGGTTTTCCGTGAGGAGGTTTTTGGTTGTGTC
>NW_010191177.1:0-19281 GCF_000695765.1 Mesitornis unicolor
TAATAATAAAATAAAAATAACCACAAAGAAGTTTTCCATACAGTGTCACTACCTTATCAGATGATGAGCTCTGTACTTTCTTGCTGGTATTCAAAAATACATATATTTTAAAGCTGTGGAATTGTAACAGGTTCTGCACATTCTTCCTCTGAATGGATTTGAAGCAGCAAGTGAATTCACTTCTCTCCAGATCTTTAATTCAACATTAAAATCTTTATGTGGGAAAAATTATTAATTCTGGAAACCACAAACATAATATTTTGGTAATGTCCTTTCATTCAGCATATGCTCTTTTAACTTTACGGAGCTGCAGTGGGTGCTTGTATAGGTATTTTCTGGAGTGCTAACAAAATTCTGAGAGGAAAGTCAGTTACACCTTCTTTTTATAGCCTTCATTCTGGCTCAGCGTTGTTTTGTTCACCTAGAAATTCCCTGTGGTTTGTAGGGAGGGGGGCATTGCTCCCCCAGCAGATTACAGATGCCCATGTAAAGAAGTGGCCAAACTTGTTTCTCCAACCAGTGTTGCTGCAAAAGATCAGAACTGTCTTGTCCTTCTCCATTTTTGTCTGGCGGGTATAGGGAGACACTGTAGGTGTGTCTTGGTGCACACATACGTAAAAAAAATGTACTTTAGCCCATGCTAAATTGAAAGTGTACTTCAATCGTTGATATACCTAACAGGTAATAGCTTTCAGCAGGTTCAGGAACATTGTAAAATGAATGCATTTAATCAATTAACAATTTGAATAGTAGGAAGGTCTGGCTGGCAAGGGAGCAACCATTCCACTTTCCTAAACCTTCAGTCTGCCTGCTGCTTCCTCTTCTGCTGATGAACAAGAACCATAAAATTTGCTGATGTTTAGAATACAGTCTTGAGCATACATGAAAAGTTTAATCAGAGTCAGTGTAAACTACTTTAGAAGAGTGTTTGTTAAAATACTGAAACCTTGCGAATATACAATTATTCTGGAGGCATCAGACACCTTTGAGAGTACACTAGTTCAGTTTGTCTTTTTTCCTGCTGCTTTTTCTACTCCACATATGTATGGTGATAGAACCAAGTAGATCAATTTTCTGTTATGAGGATACATGCTGAGTTTCTCTGTGTGGTTTTAAGTACCAGAAGAGCCATATCAGTCTCACATGATCTTCACTAAAACAAACCACAAGTTCTGTCCATGCTGATGAAAAATCGGTACAACTAAAGGCAAACATTTTTGTTTTCTTGTTTTTAATAGGGACCTATGTGTGATCCATTTCAGCATCTTTAACTGGGGAAATAACTGCTATGGGAATAAAGGAATGGATTTGCACTTCAGTCCCCCATATTAAAGGCTGTTGTCTGCAGCTAGACTCCCACCAAATGAACAGCTGATTCTGCTGTGTTAATGTCCCTAAAATATCATGAGTTGTTAGTGGTCACTGGCCTCCTTTGACTGTCCAACTGTTTGCATTAAAGGAACCTTGTAACATTAAAATTTTCAGTGGGTTCAGCAACATCGATCACTTTTGCTACAGACCTGGACAAAAACTCATTGGAATGAGGTGGGGCCAGGGGTTATCTCAGTGAGAAAGATCTGGAGATACCAAACCAAGAATAAGGTAGCGACAGGTTAGTTGGCAGGGTCATTCCTTTACATTTCTTCTTTGATGTCCAACTGCCTCTCTAAAGCTGGTAAAATCTTCAAGGGGCTGCAAGTCCTGAGTGACACTGGTTAAATGATATTTTGATGATGAAGTGCAGAAGTCACTTGCACACTTTGTGCACCGGTGAAGGTTACAGACAGGAAGAGATTTCTTTGAGCATTCTCAGTTCAAGTGGCTTTGACCGGATAAGGATCAGGAGCTTAATTCATTTCTTCACTATTTAGATGCCTATTTAGATATTTACACATTTAAGCTTTAAGAGTGTAAGCATAAAACATACTTTCTGCATTGCCCTGCTTTTTGTAGTCTTCATATGTTTTGACAGGGCTTTCTCCCAAGGTCTGAGTGGCTGCAATATTCGCTGAATAGAAAATTGCTGTCAATGTTTGTTTAATTCTGCAAGTATTTGTTGCAGACACCTGTGAAATTGGCTAACTGTAGCACTTCATATAGTATCTGCTGAGATTAGGGACACAGTTTACACTGGAAAGACCAGATTTAAAAAAAAAACAAACTCAACAACAGAATCAACCAGTGTAACTTACTTTCTTCCCTAATCTCTTTTTTTCCTTAATTACTTTTATAGGAATTCCCAATGTCTTTCATTTCATCGTTGCATCTAGAAAGAAATTTTGTTTGGTGAGGGTTTTTTGTGCATTTCTTTTTAATGTTTGATTTTCAGTTTTTCCCTCAAATACTGTGTGCCCTGAGTCAGATCTGTTAGTGCTAGGTGTGGATTTCTGGCAGTATCTCTAGTAAATACAGCATGGAATCATCTGTTTGTTGTTCAGCTGATAGCACCTGTATTTCCCACAAATCAAGAAGCAAATTAGCACTTTTACATGGATGTCATAACATCTTTGTGTGGCAACAGTTGTAGTTTATTTCTTGTTCACAGGGAAAGGCACCTGGCAGGTGAAGTATAATTGGCAAAGCCCTTAAAGAAGACAAGGTTAAATCCAAAAATGAAGATGTGTTATTTTCAGTTGCAACATATATTAATACTTGTTTAAATAGAGACTCATCAGAGAAGATCCAGTTGTTTGGTACGAATAGTTCTCCTAGCCTTCAGATGGAGTCTGCAAGGCAGGAGAGTAATGAGGAGCATTTACCTTGACATATTTCTTAGCCAGCAAATTTTTTCAAGGGACATCATTTTTGTCTAAGGGACGTCAGAGAGAAAAGGAAAAGTTCCTTGTGGTTCTCTTTTTGTTGTTGTTGTTGTTGCTGTTGTTGTTGTTGTTAAATTTAATGAACTGTTTATTGTTGCACCGTACTGTGACCTATTGAGATCATGGCATGTTTCTACATAGCCGGCCTTCTTTGCTGACTCAGTAGAAATGCTAATTTTCTCTTGTGTACACACATACTGTCTCTCACAAAAGGCTGCTGGGAATATTTGTACATCCAAGATACCAGTCTGACCATCTTTTCTGCCGAGTGGTATGGGTTAGCAGTGTCTGGAAGTGGATTGCTGTGGAATGTATGTAAAGAGAATGATGATTTCTCTGTGGTGATTTAAAAAAAAGAGCCCAGCTCGCTGGTCCTGCTTTGTGTTTTCTCAAAACAAAGCAATAAAGATTTTTTTTAAAGGGCTTGTAAAAGTATTAGCCTCTGGTCTGCACCAACCCCGAATGCCTTACCCTTCACTTACTCAATTGTTTGGGTTATGTTTACTAGTCATTATTGACCTCTTTGTTAACATAGCTACTGTTGACATCATTCCTTATCCAACAGAGATAAGGCCTTGTGTTCTGTTGCATCGTTACAGGGCAGCTTTCCAAGTCCAAATTGTTCATCTATATTCAAAATATTTGTCTTTTGAGCTTTGTAATGAGAGTTGTTTACATGGGGGAGAGAAGGAGAAAAAATCCTGTAAATTAATGCAGTAGTCTCAGTGTAAAAACAGTAATTCAGTGAAATAATACGGAGAATGTGTTTTCCAGCTGCTGTTTGTAGATCCCAGTTGCTAGGGTGCTTGATATCACAGAGTATAACCTTGTCCCATGGTTACGGTTTGCATATCTTTGCTTTTCTTGACAACGGGGTTAAAGACTACACCTCATCACGTATCTGATTAGAACTTGCTCAGAAAATTAATACTAGGAGAAAAAAATCTTATGCAGCCTGTGTAACCATAAGGATGTTGGATTTCATTAATGAGTTGTTAAACCTGTGAATGACTCATTGGAGAAGTGGACATGAAAACCTGCCTTGCTTGCGTTCATTTTATTGACTTTAATTAAGGGAAATGTCTTTTGATGTGATAACTTGCTGCTGTAGGCACAATGCCTTTGCAGGAAAGGGAAGCTTTTACTCTTTAGAACAAGGCTGTCTGCATGCTTCTTGTGTTAAAAGAAACAGCCATTTAACCATGTAGTCACTGGTCAACCAGATCATACATCTCATTGCCTTCATCCGTGTCTGTAGTTTATAGAAGACTGCCCCTTCCCAGTTAATTCAAACATCTCTTTGGTACTCATTAGCCAGTGTCAAAATGTGTCCTAGGGGCTGCATAAAGAAAGCAAGCAAGAGTTTTTTCTTGAAAAATCTGTATGCTCTGCACTTGTAAAAACAACAAAAAGGAAGAAGGTAACACACTAACACCTGTGGCTGGAAGAAAAGAAAGCGGAGGTTGAAAGAGATGGCAAAAGTTTATTAGTGTTCACAAATTACCAAAATGCTCTTTTGGGATTTTAGTTTTCTCTACTTGTTAATTATGATCCCGTGTCTTCAACAGTAAACCTTATTTGTTCATTATACGAATCAATCCTCTCCTGACCTCATTAGTCTAGCTGTTGGCTACATGCTAAGCTATGCGAGTGCTTAGTTGCATTTGACATCCTCTTCTTTCTTTTTCTACCAGCAGTCAGGATCAGAACAGCTCACAGGACTTTAAACTCCCAAAGAAATCTCACCGCTGTTGCCTGGGCTGTAAATCCACTGGTTCATTATAATTACTGTAGTTCCCTGCACAATACTTGACAACTTGACGTGGCTTTTATAAAGCTGAGAAATAGATATGCAATAGACCTTTTTAAAATAAGCCAGATAGGGTATTTTTATTAAAAAATGCTTTAGTATTTTTCTCTTTTTTCATTGCATTTATGCATTGGCATGAAAAAAAATAATTTTCATAAATAAATTAGTCTTCTTTTAAAGATACTATCTTGAAAAGGAGATTCTGACCAACACCTTATAGTTACCTTGCCATAGCTCCTCTGTTCTGGGCCCCATAATGCATATTGCCTCCAGATTTCTGGTTTGTGGTAAAACAGTCTCAGGGTTATTCTTGTTTTTACATGAGTAGTAAGTGTTTTGGAAATGAATGTTAGGAATCACTTGGTTCTTATGCCTCCTTGTCTCTGCCTTCTCTTTTTCTGCTTGTGTTCAAGCGTGAAGGCTGGAATGAAAAATTAGGATGCAACTGGTTACCTGCTTTGCTTTCAGGAAGCGACTTTCTTCACTTGAACTAAGGTCAACTTAGGACTTTCTTCACTTGAGTTAAGGTCAGAGCTGCTCTGTATGGTCAGTATAAAGGGCAGCTAGTATGAAACTGTTAATGAAGTTTGTAGCTGTGAATCTGTCATAAGGAGCACATTTCAGTTAGATAGCGCCACTGATCCTTATTAATTTATCTATCTCATTTGCTTAGGCAACTGAACTAATTGAAAAGAAGAATTACAAGAATTACATGCTAGAGTTAAAATGTGGCCTGTGTGTTAATGACCAAACAGCAAGACCCCCATTTCAGTAGGGACTTGTTTCACAGACGAGTACAAGGTCCAACTCCCACTGCTGCCAGTAACCTACCTGTCTTCTGTTTTAAACAAATATAAAATGTTTGTAAATGAGCTTCAAACATTCACTTTAGCTGTATGTGAATTATAACGATATTGCAACATGAAGGTAAATTTAAAATGTAAATCACCAGTGCTAAAGAGGCAGAATCATTGTCTGGTTTGACAGGAGTTAATCGAAGAGTAAGAATGAAGACCAATCTGATTACCAGAAAGGAGTTCTAACCACTCCTAATGTTCCAATATTCAGGACTCTTTAAAATACTCTTCTGAAAAAGTAGAGATTGAAAGAACCATCATCAGAAACCACGCATTTCTGCAAGAAGGATCCTGAAGATTTAAGTTCCTGTAGTTTCTTTAAAATCCTTAGCCTTAAAATGATCCAGTTCCTTGCAAGCAGTCCTATGTCAAATCATATGGTAACAGAGGTGTTGAGTTACCACATTCAATGCCAAAAGAGCCCCTATCTGTCCAGATGTGGCTAAAAATAGCTGATGTTACCAGTTCTTAGTCTTATCAGGAATTTGTTTGTCAAACTAAATAAACCCTAGATGTGAGAGACACACTAGCTGTTCCCAGAGGCTCGTGGGTGCCAACATGAGACTTCTATGAAATTCCCTGGTTTATCAGTTTGATTTGCTCTTCCCTTGCCTGTGCCATAATATTCTTCCTTGTTTCATTGTTGTTTGTAACATTTTTATGTTTACAAAGGGTCATAAATATACCGAATTTCTGGAGGTTAGCTAGTCTGACCCTCTTGGTCAGATGCAGCTTTGCCCAGTTGAGTCCTGAAAACTTCTAGGGCTGGACATATCAAACCTCTCTGGCCACCTGTTCCAGGGCTGTACAACTCCTCAGCTTGTCCTGACTCTTCTCTAGCAAGAAAATGATAAAACAGGGCCTGCATGCTTCATTTTGGAACAAATTCACAGCTCTAAAATAGCATGTAAAAAAGTGAGGCATCTTTCTTCAAATTATGTCCAAATCTTTAGCTGTCTGTATTTTAAAGGAGGAAAAGTGGAACTTATTTAATATCAACATTTATCCAACTAAACAAGGTGAGAATTTATACAGGGTTGAAAAGTGAGCATATATTAATTTTGCTGTTTTCTTGAGGTGAAAATCTGGCAATCCTGAAAATGGAAATTCTCTTTCTTTTCATCTACCCCCCCACCTGCCGCCTTTGTTTTTTAAGGATTTTCCAGATACATTCATGGCCATCCTTCTAGGACTGTTTGAGAAGAACATGCAGACTTCTATAAGAGCTACTTCGTTATTAATGTCCGCTGATAAAGGGATGCTCTATAAGGAAATGTATAAATCATGTACAAGCTTCCAAAGGCCCTGAAGTGGGCTTAACTGGAGAACTATCTTTGCGCCAAAGCACACTCAATTTTATTCCATGTGAGATACTTCTTCCTTTCTTACCTCCCCTTTTTACTTAAATCTGTGCTCACCCTGCCTTTGACAGGAATGTCATGAATCTGTGCCACACTGCACATTCTTTTTCTTAGAAATTATAGAAAAACTTCATTGAGCTGTGTCAACCCCCTTCAAATCATTACGTGGGACAAAAGTGTTGCCTTCTTTTTGCAGGCAATGTTGTCTTTGTGAATCTGGGTTTTTTTCAATAATTTAGCTTAAAATTAGTTCTGTGTGGAAGTAATAAACATGCATTTGTATGTTTATTTTATTACTGAGCATTAGTATGCTGAGGGCATGATGAAGCAGATTATATTCTCTGCTTTGTTGCCTTTGGGAAGGACTCAGGCTGTCACGGACTGGCAGCCAGTTTGTTGGAACAGCAGCTTTGCAGTATGACATAATCTGCTTTCGAATCACTTCTAACTTGGTTCAAAGGAAATAAAACGCAGGGTTGACCACAGCATTCTTTGGGAGAGGGGTTTTGCCTGCCTGTCAGGCTGATGAGGAGCTCTGGCCTGTACCCCTGTTTTGAGTCGGACCATGGCTTTTTCTTCCCAGTTAGTACAAAAGCATTTGGAGAGAGGATTGCACTTCCAGTTTGAAGTGCACTTTGGCACTGGTTCTAGGACAAGCCCTGTAATCCTGTCTGTCCTCACCTAAAACTTCATTTTACTTTATTTAAAAGCTTAGTCTTGTAAATAATTTTAGTGTGGGTAAGCAACTGAGTAATTTTGCTAGAAATTATTTAATTCCTCTGCAAATAATGCAGCAATTAATAATGCAATACCCGTAAAGGGATTTCTTGTGACTTTAGAAGTGAAACAGCTGTGGAAATCAAGCTTCTATAAGAAATGCTCAAGTGGTGCCTTGCATTTTGCTGATTCTTCTGTAAAACAGCTTTCAGCTTTTTTTCTAAGATTTGACTTTATGCAAAGATGCAAAGAACTGAAATGAATAGACGACTATTGATTGCAAAGTGAGCCAGTAGTGAAGCTGAATTTCTTTTATCACTGCTTAGAAGTCTTTTTTTCCTTTTCAAAATATTTGTTAGTATGTAAGAGAGCAAGAGATCTGATCAAATTTATTTTAAACCTTTTTCATTTTCCTACGTGTTCTAATGAGCTTGGGTATATGAAATGGAATATTGGAATTTTATATTCTTAGAATTCCATCTGGTAATTAGTAGCAATTCTTACCACTCTTGTACCAGTTTTCTGCTCCATTTGATCTTGCACAACATTTCCATATCCGTTTTATTTTTTTTAAATTCTGATTAAGGTGTGTATTTTAAATAGCCTTCATGGTAATGAAATATATACTTGGGGAGATTTTCTTTTAAATATTACCCTTATTCCTGTATTCCACTACATATCTTCTGTTGGTTAATAAAGTCATTTGTTTATTTTATTAACTAGCTTTCTGTACAAATTAGAGATAATATGGACTCATACCACAGGAAATGCATACTTCAGCTTTCCTGTGGCTTCTTGCAAATGGTTGGGTTTCTTTTAGTCTTTAATAACACCTGAAATGTGTATACACTTGCAAAAAGTTTTCCATTCCTTTTATTTGTTAACAGTTTTGTACATGTATTGAGATTATAGCTGGAGAGGTTTAATCTGTCTTCTTTGAACAGCGTAGCATTTGCTAGCTATGTTCCCACAAACATGTATAAAATGTTTTGGCTTTTGTGTGTGAATACCATACAACTTGAGGAGAAGAACAAGTTATGTAATGTAATACTGAAAGGATACAAGTTAAAAGGCATGTATCCAAACATTTACTTAGTGGTTGGAACCACTACCTTCCACTATTTATGATGTGTTTGCTTGCTGTTAGTGATATTCTTGAATAACCTGTAATACATAACAGACCTAAGTACAGATTTTCTGTCCAGAACCCTTAAACAATATAGCCAAACACATTCATCCAACTTATCATTTACCTATTAGTTCTTTTCAGATTTTTAAGTCCATTTACTACCAAAAGGTTTTGATATTTTTGCTGAAGGCATTTATAATTACATTGTTGTTTAGTTTGATTTTAAAAAATGGAAGCAGAATAAATTTTAATTTTAACTTTTTTAATGTTAATTATAATTTAAATACAATTATTTTGATTTTAAAACTTCCCTTAACACAACTTTCTAGTTTTAGCATTCAGTCTTGTGGACAGCTGGATTATTTTAGCAAAGGCTGTAATGACTAATTAAAAGAACTAGATGAAGAACATCAAAACTCAAAGCTTTGTACCAATTTTAGTTGGTATTGCTCTGCTGAATAATTTGAAGGATAGTCATGCAAAAATAGAAAGAGGGAAAATGAAATAATTCAGAGTTTCCTCCAAGCATCTGAATTTCCTGGAGAGTCCTGTTGTATTGCTGTTCTGTATGCTCAGAACTGGCTGATCTAAAGATGAGAATTTTTTCATAGCCTTGGGTAATTTTGTATGTAATAGTTGATTGGGTGGCCAGAGACATATAGATTATGGATATAAAATTCTCCTGTGTAATAGCAAAATGACCAAAATCTTTTGAGGATCTTGCCCATATGACTTACATGAGGAAGAACAAATTGTGATAAAGGCAACTGCAACAACAGGTCTGTTCTAAACACATTCAAAACAGATGTGTGCATAGCAGATTACCAGGATTGTCAGGATATATCTCTTTTTGTCTGCTACAAATAGAACATAATATAATATTCCCAATATAATATTCTCAAATAGTGCAATTTACCCTCCTGACATTTTTTTACCTTCTTTATCTGCTTGGTATTCTTTGTTTGGAAGAAGTTATGTGCTAGGATTTGCTGGGTGAAGATTTTAAACTTCCTGTGTAGTGTCTTTGCCTCACAAGAGTGAGTTGGGAAGAAAACAATAAGAGGCAGAACACCTGCCCAATTTGTCCTATGTTCACTGCAAATATCCAGTGGAACAACCTGTGTTTACGTGGTATGAAGAAAAACATAATGTACTGCACATGTGTGGACAGCTAAGGAAATCAAAAGGGGAGAATTAGTTAATCTTGTATTGCTAATTAGAAAAACTTGTTTTGACCACCTTTTTACCTTTTTCTTAGGAGACTGTGCCTAGAAGATGTGGACTCTATTTTCCATTGCATTTTATGGTTGTGAAGAAGTTACATGTGCCTTAGCTGTAATAAAGATCAATAATAAACTGCACAATACTTTTTATAACAAAGTTAAGTTTTCAGTAGCTCATAACTTTGAAATAGTTTGGACTGAAATCTTGCATGAGACATGGTTCAGTCACTAATAAAAATCCTTCATAGGAGAAACCTAGCAAAAGAGCTTGGCTCTTCCCCAGTATAAAGGAGAGAGGATCACTTGCCCATTTCATAAATGGAAACAGAAAAGAAGGGGATGTTTCCAGATTCTAGAGTAATATGTTTTGTTCATGCTAGGAGATGTTTGCCCAGTGATGAGACATGTGTTTCTACATGTTTAGAAGACTTACTAAAGCTTGAGACTTAACACTGAAAGATGTTCATGGGCAACAGGGACTGAATTGGCTTCTCTCTGATGGCTTAGAGGTCTGCTGTGCTAATTGCCAGCATATGGAGCCTTTTCAGTTCTCCCTCCTCTCTTTTCATTGGCACTCTGGTGCTATGGGACAGGGAAGTTTAACTGACTTGAATACAGAGCTGAAACTAGTAGAAAGGCAGTGAAACATGGGAAGAATTGAGGATTTCACAGGTAGCATGCAGTTCTTCTGCAGTGTGATGGGTTACATGTGTATGGACCCCTCTCTTGATTCAGGGGTCAGCACAAACTGCTAATAGCATGAAGGACCACAAAAGTGCAGAGAAGTAAGCTGCTGTCAGCAGACTCCCATAATCTTTGGTGCTGGGGTTGGGTGGTGACTGAAGCAGGCACACTCATGTAAAGGAAGAGAAAAGGAATTCTGCAAGAAAGCAAGTGTTCACACTGGTCGATAGGTCCTAAAACTAGCCTCTAGAAACTATCTGTTGGGGTTTTTTAATTGGAAATTTTAAACAGAGCTATTTGGCTCTGCACCGATTCTATGTCATTGTGCCCACTTAATAGATGTTAGCAAAAAAACCCAGTAACTTGAATTATCCTCAGTGCAAAAGCTGGTGAGGAGTACTTAATCTGCCAGTCTAATCCTGATAAACTGTAGAAAGTACTCGAAGCAGTGGATTTTGTCTACCTACTCTTAAGCAGGACCACCTCCCATAAAAGCCTCATAGACAAGCAGTTGCTGCAGAGGCTGAACAAGCAGATGAAGAGGTGGATTGAAAACTGGCTGAATGGCGAGTCCCAAGGGTGGTGATCAGCAGGCACGCGCAAGTGCTCAGCAACAGCACTTATCAGGCCCATGAACCTCGTGGAGCCACGTGTATGTTTGCCCTGCTCTCCTGGCCCTTTTAATACCATCTGTAGTAATAGAGGTAAGCCAAAACGCCTAGGCTCTAGTCAGTGACATGCTGTTGTGGGCAGGACACATCTTCTCAGCTCCCATCAGAAAGATGTGTCCAGGTCTCAGCTGTCTGGCTGGGAACCGTTTTCTAACAACCACCGAATTTTTTTCACAATCAACAGATGCCTGATCTGCCAGTGTGTGAACTGAAAGAGCTCTTCTCTACCTCTGTCTTTGTGTAGGAGGAAGCAGCTAGACAGCTGTTTCAATAGATTAGTCTATTCAAACCTACTCATCTTTCTGTATTATTCTCTTGTAAGAGAAGCTACCCATTCACCTGAACACTGTAGCTGCCCTTCTTTCCCTCTGTGCTACTTAACTTCACCTTTTGTTTCACTAATAAGCCTGAATGGCCATGATTACTTTCCAGTCTTACTGGAAAACACTGTTTAACACAATTTTAGAATGTGTTTGACTTTTCAATAATCTCATTATGTTTTTGGTTTTCTGATAGATAATACATGCAGAGACCTGACTGGGAAGATATGCTGCTTTTTATTATAGACTGTTGTGTCTAAATTAGTAAAGTTCAGTGCAGGACCAATTGATGTGGCATCTAATATAAGAAAACTCTTTGCAAGACCATACAGAAAGGAATGATGATTTTTATTTTAAAACTCATCTTACTTATGCTCACTCTCTTACATGTCACCTATTTTTATGACCTCTTCTTTCATACTCGCATATTCAAAAGCACCAAGGCATGTGTATCCAAGCAGTTTGGCCAGGATTACTTCTGGTGACGGAACAAGGAGCTCTGGTTACTGAGTTCTCATCACACCTCCAGAATTATTCTTAATCAGTAACCATGTCCTGGTTCTCTGCGCATGCCTTTTGTACCCGTGTAAGTTCACAGTAACTGTCATCTTTTGCTTTTTCATCATGTCCTACCTCTGAGAGTCATTAGGCAACATCACTAATTTACTAAATGTCCTTTTGCAACCTTGTCTGAAAATAGTCTGTCCTTTGTTTCCCTGAACTAGGCATAGTGGTAAGCTGCATGTTTATGTGCTGAGATTGTGTTGATCTGCTGTTCTGCACCAGGGACTGGGGTGTGGGTGAGGTGAGAGATACATTGCAGTGCTCTTTCTGCGGCTAGGAAAAGCCTGACAAAAAATTACTTCACAAAACAGCTATTTTAATAAGACAGAATAAAGAAGACAGACTAAAAAGAGGAATATAGCTAGCAAGTAAACTTTTTGTCCCTTCTGATGCTGAGCAGCACACATGCGTGCAGCATCAGATAGACCCTGGATGGATTTTGTCATGTGCAGATATCATCTGTGGAGAGAAGGTCCTCCTTTCTAGTCCTTCAAGATACTACATAATTTTCTTACAAGAAAAGAGCTCTACTCCTAAAGGCTATTGATGTGAGAATTTCTTACTGCACTGTTAGACACAGGCAGGGATGTGCAGGAGTGGGTGGTGCTGAGCGGGGGATGTCTGCAGGCTCCTCCTCTGCAACCAGCTGGCTGAGTTGACCCCAAGCCATGGGACACTGCAATGTGGATCACCAGCTCCTCCAGGCACAGTGGTATCCCAGTCAGGATCAATACACCAGCTTATCTAGGTGTTATCAGCACTCGCAGTCTTGTTTTCCCCCCTCTGCTTTCACACTTATGCATTTCCATTCATGCCTGATTCATATCAGTCTTGATATTTCCAAGCATAGCATGAAATTCTGACTCTTTCACTCCATCAAAAACTTCTTCCCATCAACCCAAAAAAGATATGAGATAATGAGTTTAGCCTCAGAAATGTTTTGCTTGAAAAAATACCTCTTTGTGTAACTAGATTGCTTATAAATTAAAATCCACTAAAATCCAAAATCTGGAACTGCATCAGTCAGTGTACCCCATCTTTCCTTCTTGCCATCAGAAGGAGCACAGGAGTGGATCATCAGACTGGTGGCCATGAAACACAGTGCCCTGATTTATTACAGAAAAAACTATTGTGGACATGAATAACTGAGGCAAGTGTTCTGAGACAGTCATTATGTAACCCAAATTTTTTTAGCTGTTTCTGAGTGTAGTTCAATATATAAAGAATGTCAGTGAAGAATTTCATGGCTTTCTTGCTGACTTATTTTGTTGGAAAAAAGTAGCCTGTGTTGCACACTGTAAAACTCTGCCAAATATTTTTCACAGAGATTTTTTGCTATAATGCATTATTTTCTTTTTAATCTTTATATTTCACTTTAGTTTCTTGCTTAGCACTTTCCTGCTTTACCCAATTTATTGGTAGACCAATAGTGATTTTAAAAAGTATTTTCCACTTGTACTTAATAAACCAATGAAGTATTATTTTAAGCCAATTGTTTATGAATTATTGGCTTACAGGGGAACATAAGAATTCACAGAGCCAGATATTTGAAATTGAGCTATGTAGCTCAGTTGAGATGTTAGGTGCTAAATCACAGCTTTGAGTCTATTGCAGTCAACTGCTGTAAGGACTCTGATGTCCTTAGGAAGCTGAAGACACATAATAAGACTCTCTAATTCCAGTTATTCTCACATCTCTTTTATGAGACAAATTGTTTTTTTCTGGCTCACATTAGAAGTTCTGCTGCTGTAATAAAAGACTGTGGGAGTATATCAAACAAATTTCCAATGCTGAAACTTTATTTTTTGTTTGATAATTTAGTACTAATGGGGTTGTTGTTGTTGTTGGTTCGTTGGTTGTCTTTTCCCCCCAGCACATCAATTATTATCCCTCTGCATCTCCATGATGCAGTCAGAGCACTCGTTATTGTTCTTCTCCTAAATAGGATTTATACCCAACATAAAAGCTCAAAGCTGAGAAACTATGCGCTGTTTGCTCTGGATAAGTCAATTGATGTGATTTTAGTGCTCATTTAACCGCGAGCATTTAAATGTGACCTGGGACTATTCTAGGGAAAGCCTGATCCCATGCTAGGATCTGGTAATGCAAAGACTGCAACCTTGTTGTTTGTCAGATATGACTTGTATGGCTGCTTTATGTGCATAGAATAAAAAAATTTAAAAAAATAAATTAAAAAAAAGGTGGGAAGGACATAGAAAACCTCGAGATTTGAGGCTTTGAATGTCCTCTAGCAGTTCATGCCTGATTAAACCTGAATTTAATGCCTGATTTCTTTCCCTCCTTATAGCTAAACTGCAGGAGTTTTTAAACTCCCAGAGTAGAAGCAGCAGAGCCTGTTTCCATGTCTCAGGTATTCCCATTCATAGTCTGACACCAAATAACCTACCTGTGTTAGCACACTGACACAGGAGAGTACAAAATTGGCTGATAAGTGTACGTATACTTCACTTGGACACCCTGTTACAGTGGTGATAAAAGTGGAAGAAGTCTAGTTTAAACACCTGGAGACAAGGATATCTTGATCAGCTGCAGCAAAATTTGACAGAGAGTATGTCTGTGTCTTTTAGTGTGAAAAGAACAGTGTTCATTTCCATTGGGTAGCGAGTGTTAATGGTAAAAATCCTAGTTTTAATTGGGCTAGAACTTCACATGCTGATCCTGGGCTGTATTACAATAAGTCTACATGTGGTACCAGCGTATATTCACGCTGATGGGATGAGCTCTAACAAAGCTCTGTTTGTCTTGACACCACTAGAAAAAGAAAGTATCACAACTAAGACTGTTGGATAGACTTGTATTATTGTCTCTAGCCAAGAAAAAAGATGACACGTGGTAGCTGCTTGGATAGCAGGAACTTAGTTTTAACAAAAATCTACATGCCTCATCACTTCATTTCTTAATCAATGAACACTTGTTAATAGCAGTCTGTTATAAAATGTCACAGTAAAAGAATTATTACTTTTACACAAAGAAAATAGTTGTGGAATTCAGTGCCAGGGGCTGTCAGTGACATTTGAGATGCACAAACGAGTGAGTTTAAGAAATGCTTCATATGTTCTCCTCTCTGATGACACAAAATAATTTAAGATGAACTGAATAAAAAAGTAAATCAGCTTTCTAGATTCTAGCAGCTAATTGCTACGAGTACCTGAAAGGTACCTTCTGTTCTGTCGGCAGTCTTGGTAAAGCTCTCCTCTTCTATTTTGACTTCCTCACCTGTCCCTGAAGCATTTGAGAATGTAGGTCACCAGAGGCCGAACAGTGCTGAAAGAGTCTTGCACTAAGGAACAGCTCGGTGTGGCCATTTTCATATAAATGCCATCAGGTTTTGCTTACTGTCTGAACTGCAATGATGAATCTTTGGTATTAGACTTCACTGATGCTTACCATCTCTGCTGAGGTTCACTTCCAGGCCATTTCCCCTCCTCTCAAAAAGAAAAGTGTGACTTATATCTCCTTCTCAGAGTATTTAAGGGTTCTGAACAAATGCTGAGCTAATGAAGATAAAGTTGGAACTATAAGCGATGAATTGAATAAACTACCAGAAAGAAACAACAAAATGTTTTTTCAACAGTTAACTCAGGGAAAAAGAAATCTAAAAATTAATAAGGCTGCAACAGCTAGTTTAGTCTTTGTCCATTGTATGAAATTATACAGAATACAGATATTTAAATGTGCTTAAGTGCTGTGGGCTTTGAATGTGCCACCTTTAACTACAAAGTCAGTGGCTTTAACTACAAAATCACTTCACATAGAGCTAAGATACTCAGTGAATGAAGGGCCTGCAAAAAAGAGCTTTCTTTTTTTAAGAACTGCCTCTTGTCATAACCTTCACATCACTGAATGCTTCTCCAGTCAAGACTTATTTTTCCTTTTAAGTAATGGCTTTGTACTACAATATCTTTATGTCTCTCAGACATTCTTACTGTAAAATGGATTATCCCAAATATATGTCCGCAAAGCAGATGCAGAGGGAGATTGAGCATGTTGCTAGCTGCTCCATGGAAAGTCTGTACAAAATACACTACTGGAATCCAGGTTTCTTAAACCTTGATCCAAATTATTGGATCTGCTGCAGAAATGAATCCTTTTCTAGAGCTGTTTTGTATTGTCCTACTTTGTTCCTTTTCAGTTTTTGATAGGGGGCTGGGGAAGAGAATATACCATGGGTTAGAACAGCATTCCATCTGAAAAGAAAGGGCATGTGATAAGGTGCTCCCAAAAAGGGTCTGTGTGCAACAGAGAAGAGTGAGTGAGATGGCAGGTTTTTTTTAACTTAATTTCTGAGGCTCTGTGTGCTCTGATTCAAGCTCAACTTTTCATTAATGTTATTTTTTTGGTGGTAGCTTTTGCATTTAAATAAGGAATTCTATCATGGTCAGGCATCTGCAGGATTGTGCTCTGTACAGTTGGTGCAATGGAGTTATTTCATTAATACTTCTGCACAGCTCCTGAGCTCTGGCTTCTATATTTGCATGACTTTATTATTAATTCATATTTCAGTAAAATTGATGAGCACCACTGATTCCATAAATAAAAGTGGATTAGTTTCTGTATAAAGTTACAGGACAGCACACTGCAAAATACAGAATGTCCTAAGTCTAACTTCCTTTGCATGAGAATGGCTTTTTATGCTTGTCTACCTATTTGAAATTCTGCCATGTTGTTTATACAATTAAATATTCCTTACAATTTTATATGCAAAAACGTAGTTGTACTGCTAGTGGGGGTCTGGTACATAGCTGGTTTTGCCCCCTATGAATAACTGAGACTATACATACAGCTGTACGCATATGGACTATGTGTAATGTAGTGTGACATACGTACAACATGTACGTTGCACATACATATACAAATGACCATATATTTACGACTATTTGTATAACATGGAAAATTGATACTGATCTTCACTAGATGAAAGTCTGGAGTAGATCTGATTGATTTTTAGTTTCTCTAACTATTCCCAGAAATGTTTTTTTTTTAAAAAAGCAACAGCAGAACTCCACTCTACTTTTCTAAATTGAATGACTACCTGGCATTTAAAAATTATTCCATCATTTTAATGGAAGTTTCAACCGGGTTAATACTTTCTGATTCACACAGATATTCTGATTAAAACTTATTATGTTTGAAAATTGCAAGCAAACTAAAGTGATGTTTTATTATAATAGCACGATCTTGGTGATATATTTTCCTCCCTAGGCTGGATGACTTGAAAAATCTTTTTACTTACTGTTTAATCATTCTGGCTCAAGATACGATGTAACTGCTGATTTGCTGAACACCCACTGTTTCTGTAATCTATGTTTTGTCAGTGTTACATCTCATCTTTCTCAGTCTGGGAATTAATGTTGGCCATAAGGTTTTCCAACTCTGGTGGAATTGGCTTAAAGTATTAGCAAAGGAGCTGTCTAAGCAGGAAATAATTCTCTGTCTCATAGAGAACTAGGGAAGGAAGGAAGAAAAAGCAAAAAAATATTTAAAATAACAAAACCCTTTAACAGAATTAATATGAGGATAGACATTATAGAAATAATAGGGACAGGCAGTAAGTATAGCAACTTGAAAAGAAGCTGTGTCAACTGCAGAAAGAAGCTCTACATCCCTCCAAGAAGGCTTTGTCTTGAAATGAAAGAACTGGCATGTTTGCTGATGGAGAGAATGAAGTAAGAAAATATGTGCAGTTTTATTGCCAATAGATCTGTGCACCTTTCATAGTGTTAACTAAAATCAATAATATTCTGGAATTCAGCATGAAATTTGGTTGTGCTTTTCTTAGTGTGAAGCTCTGAAAAGGGAAACCATAGGGCCAGTTTGTTGTCATCAGCCCAGAGGCAAGAAAGTTCATCCTTAAACTGTGGCTTGTACGAATTTTGCATTTTGAAAGGGCTGGCAGGAGCCAGGGTATGGGTATGACTCTGTGTCATTCCCAGATTCTAAGGAAAGGTATTCCACTGCAGTGGCTTGGGAATGTCTTATGAGAGTATGTCAGAGAGAATGACATTGAATGAATCATATTTTCAAATGTTTATTTAGAAGACAAAGAGAGAATTTCAGTTGCTAGGTCACACTGGCAGATCTTCAGGTCAGGTTGCATGTGAACTTATGCAGAGGCCTTTGCTTAGAAGAAAAGGCTGCATCCTTCAGCCACAGCTGCAGCTACAAACACAGCTGTACTTGTCTCTCAGGGAAATACAACTAATCTTAGGATAACACAGGGAGGTCTCAAGGGCATGGTCAAGGGTCTCTTTTTCTTGTGAGGGAATGGACTTCCAGAGTAGATGGAGCTAATCAGTGGAAGGACTGCTCTCAGGATTTGCTGCCAGGCCCTGTTCTGTGGCAGGGGACTGCTGTCTTATCAGTGTAAAACTGAATAGATTCTTTTCTAGACTGAGAAAAATCATTCTTTGTGCAGGGATGAGAGATGGCTTCTGGGAGCTCTAGGGATTTCACTATAACGGTATAATTGTATCATGTAAAGTAAGTGTACTGAGAGCTGCAGAAATCCACAATATAGATGCATGTTGGCATTCATGTTATTTTATTTTTTGAACAAACGTCCAAGGCACACATAGCACTCAATGATAGCATTTTTGAGTTAAAAATTAAAATAAATGCAAACAAAACTGCCCCAAACTGCCCAAACTCACACTTTAAAATATGGAAGGAGTTAATTTGCAAACAGGATTTAAATTAATCCAAAATTACCTTACTTTCTTAAGGTAGAGTGATTATATGGTGGGTTGACCTTGGCTAGGTGCCAGGTGCCCAACAAGGCATTCTATCACTCCCCTTCCTCAACATGAGATACAACAAAAGGCTCGTGGGTCAAGATAAGGGCATGGAGTTACAGCAGTTACTGTCATGGGCAAAACAGACTTGGCTTGGGGAAATCAATCTAATTTATTACCAATTAAATTGAGTAAGGTAGTGAGGAATAAGAACAAATCTAAAAACCTTTCCTCCACTCCTCTCTTCTTCCCAGGTTCAACTTCACTCCGGACTTCTCTACCTCCTCCCCTCAAGCAACGCAGGAGGATGGGGAATGGGGGTTATGGTCAGTTCATCACATGTTGTCTCTGCAGCTCCTTCCTCCTTGCACTCT
>NW_010191177.1:19312-22144 GCF_000695765.1 Mesitornis unicolor
GTCCAGGGGCTCTCCCACGGCAGACAGACTTCTCCAGCATGGGTCCTTCCCACGGGCTGCAATTTTACAAGAACTGCTCCAGCTGGAGACTTTTCCATGAGGTACAGTCCTTCAGGAACAGACTGCCCTAGCATGGGTCTCCCAGTGGTGTCACAGGCCCTGTCAGAAAATCTGCTCCAGCATGGGCTTCTCTCCACAGGGCCGTAGGTCCTGCCAGAAGCCTGCTCCAGTGTGGGTTCTTCACAGGGTCACAGCCTTCCTCAGGGCACATCCACCTTTTCCAGTGTGGGATCCTCTATGGGCTGCAGGTGGGTAGTTGCTCTACCATGGACCTCCATGGGCTGCAGGGGGACAACCTGCATCACCATGGTCTTCACCACAGGCTGCTTCACTCTGGTGCCTGGAGCACATCCTCCCGCTCCTTCACTGACCCTGGTGTCTGCAGAGTTGTTTCTCCCACGTATTCTCACTCACCTCTCCTGGCCCCAGCTGTTACGCTGTGGTTTTACACTTTCATAAATATGCTATCACAGCACATTACCACAGCTACTGATAGGCTCAGCTTTGGGATGGGACATTCAGCAGCTGGTCCATCTTGGACCCAGCTGGAACTGGCTCTCCCCAACATGAGGGGAGCTTCTGGCATCTTTTCACAGAAACCACCCATGTAGCCCACCTGCTTCCAAAATCTTGCCACTTAACTAAATACAGATAACTCTAAAATGGGCTTTTGTGATTTTATATTACATTTTTAGAAAGATTAGTTTTGGAGGTGTAAAAAACAAGTGTAATGAACAACAGACATCAGCTCAAGAACAAAATAACAAAGCTAACCTTTTTTCTGATCTCCTCCCTGGCCCCTGGAGGGTGAGCTACCTGGCAGACTGAGAACTGAAGGATGTAATAGAGGCCAGTGAGGATTAGGTTGGCAGAACATGCTTGCCCTGAGGTATCCTTGACTTCTTTTTGTGACTCATTTTTCTTTACCAAAACTGGATGATGACACATTTTCAACAGTATGCATTCGGGACTAGGAACTAAATTAATAAATTTCATTTGTTAAATTGCTAAATCAAACCTTTAAATCTCTCTCTGTTTGAGGACAGGGGGTCTTCAAAGTGTGACGAGAAATTAAGTGCTGTTAGGTTGTTTGATAAAAAGCTCATCTCCACGCACTAAATGTAGCACAGAGCAAAAATGGCAAGCAGGGGAACCTCCATCCTTATGGGAAACTCAAGAGAAACAGATCCCCTGCCTCAGTGCCCCTAAGGACTGTCACAAAAGAGGATTGAAGCCCATCATCCAGATATGAAACCCACCAGATGAGTCTGGAAAGGCTCTCCAGAGCAAATTACGGACTGAAGTTGGAAGCTATGGCCTAGCAGGTATAGGATACATTATGGGATACAGGGGGAGAGGAGAGGAATGTCTCTTCCTTTATGATGAGGGTGGTGAAACACTAGAACAGGTTGCCCAGAGAGGCTGCAGATGACCCATCCCTGGAGACATTCAAGGTCAGGCTTGATAAGTCTCTGAGCAACCTGATCTTGTTGAAGATGCTTATTGCAGGGGAAGGTTGGACTAGATGACCTTTAAAGGTCCCTTCCTAGCCAAACCATTCTCTGATTCTATGAACTTTGCTGCTTTTTTTTTTTAATGAAGGCAAATAAATTGTGACATTTGTTTGAATTCTATCACAGAATCAAATGTGGCTAATTGTGATTCTGCATGTTTTCTAAGATTGATGGCACAGTTTGTGACAGAAAATTCTATTAGAGAAACAAAAAACTATATTCTAAAATGTGCGGGATAAGGGAAATAATTGAAAATAGTGTAGGAGCAGCCCCATATTAAACAATAGAAGAATAGTCTCCACTGGTGTATTTACTATACCTTGTTCCATGTTAATCTATATTGCATTAATTTCTGCCTTCAAAACTAGGCTTTGATTTAAAGCTGTACCTGTCTTTATCTGTTTCTCAGCTGTATGGTGGGGACTCTTCTTAACTCTCAAGACAGCTCAAGCTGTAGGGTAGGTTAAACACAACATGATTTTAGTTTGTGCTCTCGTGAGAGATCACAACTGCATTTGCCATACTCTACCACAAAAACTTCATCAGTAGTGCAGCCAAACTCAACCCTCACACAGAAGGGCCTTAAAACATTTATAACATTCTAGGCCACTTCAATTAGTGCCTTAAGATACTGAAATAAAAGTTTATAAATTGTGCATCTTAAGGCAAATACAAGTATACGACTATTTTTAAAAGCTAGCTATGTATCTATCCTGGATTTGAAAAACTGAGACTCCACTGCACATTAACTGGATCCTTTTTCTTTCCTCCCTCATTTCTGCAGGTAGATTGTTTTAACTTGATTACATCACAGCAGCTATCAAGTTGTGGTCTGCCGGGTCATTGGAGTCCAGTTATAAATTCATTAATGAGGATGCACAACAGTTCATTAGTTTTTCTGCTGACTCTTGAAACTGTCTGCTCTCAAATTTTTGGATGGCGTTGCTCCAGATTAGATTAGTGGCTGTACCTCTCCACTGTGCAAACCCTAGGCCTGCTCCTAGGCAAGTGGCGAGGCAAGGGAATGCAAGGTTTTATGGAACAGCTATTGAACTACACAGCCCAGACTTTTACACGATTTTTATTCATTTTATGTCAACAAACACAGCTTAAAGCACAGCCAAGCAGCAACCCGGACCCAAATCTGCCAGAGCCCGGCAGGACACAGAAGACTGGCGCCCCTGGGCTTCTTCTTCTCTGTCGGTGGGGGGGAATAGGATGCTCGAGATGGCGGAAGCTGCTGGACCCAGCCTCGACT
>NW_010191178.1:0-329 GCF_000695765.1 Mesitornis unicolor
AGGTGACCTACGGGGGTCTTTTGGGGACGCCCTTCTCCATCCACCCCCAGACGGGGCTCATCGTCGCCACCCGCGCCCTGGACCGCGAGGAGCAGGAGCAGCACGTCCTGACGGGTACGGAGCTGGGGTCTGCGGGGGTCACGCAGAGTTTTGGGGTGGCTTGGAGCACGCGGGGACACCCTGAGCAGGGGGTCCCCATCAACGCCTCCCCCCTCTGTGTGTGTGTGTGTCCCCCCACCTCAGTGTACGCCCGCGATGGAGGCCTCCCCCCCAACCTGGCCAAGGCCACCGTGCGGGTGACGGTGGGGGACGAGAACGATAACGCCCCG
>NW_010191179.1:0-288 GCF_000695765.1 Mesitornis unicolor
CTCACCCGCTCCTGCCTCTCCTTCTCCTTCTCCATGCGGTGGAGCTGCCACTGCTCTGTGATGTACTCCAGGAACTGCTGCCCCTTCACCAGGAATGGCCGCTCCTGCTCCTGCTCCCAGGCCTGGACCCTGCCCTCCAGCTCCTCCTGCAGCTGAGGAGGGCACCGGGGCAGTGCTGAGCCCGTCCTCCCGAAAACGGGCACCCCCCACCCCCCCAGAGCCCTCCCGGATCAGCCACGGCTGCTCCTACCTTGGAAAGCATCTTCTGCAGCTTGGCTCGCTGCTTCT
>NW_010191179.1:306-590 GCF_000695765.1 Mesitornis unicolor
GGTTGGCGAAGCGGCTGGGGTCGCTTTCTTTCCTCTGGGGTGAGAGAGAGGTCATGCCCCAATACCCCCAACACCCCCAGGGAGCCATCCCTGCTGCGCAGCCCCATCACAACCCATGCTCTGGGTGCTGCACCCCGTCCCCAGTGGGGTCCCCGGGATCAGGTCCCAGCGCTGCCCTCGCCCACCTCCAGCTCCAGGAACAGCTGCCAGCTCTCCTCCCATTTCTGGAGGGCCTCGAACAGGTCTCTGTGTGTCTCGTAGTAGCTCTTCATCTTCGCCACCTC
>NW_010191180.1:0-278 GCF_000695765.1 Mesitornis unicolor
CCTTTTTATTCCCCCTTTTTCCCCTCCTTTCCCCCCCTTTTTCTTCTTTTCCCCATTTTCCCCCTTATCTCCTTTTATTTTTCCTTTTTTTATTATTTTTTTTTTCCCCGCTCAGCCCGACTTTACTCGAAAGGCTGCAATTTGCCTAAGTAAATCTCCAGCTTTAAGGAGGTTTAATAACTTTCCCACATGCTCCGGGGGCTTTTGTCGGCGGATGGAGCCGCCGGGGATGGGGGGGGAGGGAGGGGGGGGGAGCGCGGATTGCGCTCTTTCTCCCC
>NW_010191180.1:342-718 GCF_000695765.1 Mesitornis unicolor
GTGTTTATTTTGAAACAAAAGCGCGGTTGTGAATTTCAGATGTTCAGGTGACCCTGTTTCTTGATCTGCGTAAATATAATTAAAGTCCTTTTTGTGGCATTAATAAAGAGTTATTTGTACACCATTTCCAGGGCAGCACAAAGAGGACCTTTATGTGGGAGAACTTTCGAATGGAGTCCAATTTATACAAAATTTTGTATTTTTAGCCCTGGACTCTGTTTGGACGGAGCCTGTGGAAAAGCGAGAACCCTTTTCTGGTCCCCCTGTAAAAAATCTGATAAATTTCTTTAAAAAATAAAGCCCTATTGAGAGCGTGCGGTTAACCCCTTCGGCGCCGCTGGCGGGGACGGGGCTGAGCGGGGAGCGGGGCCGCCGG
>NW_010191181.1:0-3314 GCF_000695765.1 Mesitornis unicolor
CCTGCGCGGCGAAGGAGGTCCCGCCTGGCCCCTTCTTCACCCCCTCTTGGTCCCCCTCTCTCCTTGTCTCCTTCTTTGCCCCTGTTTTCTTTGCCCCTTCTTGTCTCCTTCTTTCTTTGTTCCTTTCTTTGTCCCCTTCGTTTGCCTCCTTCTTTCCTCGTCCCCTTCTTTGCCCTCTTCTTTCTTTGGCCTCTTCTTGTCCTCTCTTTCCTTTTCCCTTTCTTTGCCCCCTTTTCTTTGCCCCCCTGTTGTCCCCTTCTTTCTTTTCTCCCCTCTTGTCCCCCTCTTTCCTCATCCCCTTCTTTGTCCACTTCTTTCTTCGTCCCCTCCTTTCTCTCCTTTTTCTTTATCCCTTTCTTTATTTCTCTACCTCCTTCTTTCCCCTTTCTTTCTTTCTCCCCCTTTTCCTCATCCCCTTCTTTGCCCCCTTTTTCTTTGCCCCCTTTTTCTTTGCCCCTTTCTTTCCTCATCCCTTTCATTGCTCCCCTGTGTTCCCTCCCAGGATGGCCGTCTGGGATCAACCGCAAGCATTTTGGGGTGCTTAGCAAAGAAACCCTAAATAAGGTCCCCTCCACGTGGTATGGGGACCCCCCTCTTTCCTCCCCACTTCAGCCTCAAACCCCAGTTCCCCGATGCCATAGTTGTGATTTTTTGGTGCGTGCAAAGCAGTCGGGGCTGACAGGATACAGCTTTGCAGCTGCTGAAGTTTCTGTCTCCATCGAGGAGAAAGGCTTTTGGCAGAAGCAGCCTTGGCTGGGGTCATCATTCCTTTGGCATGGCGCAGATTGTCACTCCCTTAATTTTTTGGAAAGGGGAAGCTCTTTTTTCCCAGAAACCTCATCAAGGCAGGGCTGAACGCATCGCTGGCAAGGGCAAACAGGACGTCCTGTGAAGGGCTCAGGCTTGTGCCTGCCTGTGAAATTCCCAAAAGTCCTGCTGGTGTTGGGGGAGAGCAGCTTCGGGCAGTGCCAGCGTGGGCTGCGGTGGCTGTCAGCGCATCCGCAAGGCTGTCACCTCTAAGGCAGCCCTTCACAGGGGTCGAGTGGCCAGGAACAACCTCAGCTCTTGCAGAGGGACCCAAGCTGGGCTCTGACTCTGTTCTCTACAAATCTGGGTAAGACCAGAAGATGCCACTTGTTGGGGACATCATTTGTGACTCATGAAAAGTCCCATGCCGAGGGCACCCTACCGCTTATGAGGAGTCCTTTCCTTATCTATCAATACCAGCCAGTCTTCACAGGATGACAGTGTAATTAACTTTATTATTACATCTTCATTCACGTTACGCACTGTTATATAGGGAGGTAATAAAATTTTACGGGCAGCCCTGGGACTGTACATGCTTAAATAAAACAAACTAAAGGACAGCCCATCCCTGAAAATAGACTTCGCTTCTGTTGCAGATGAGCGGAATGCAACTAATTCAAAAGAAGAGGCACAGTAATAGGTATTATTGAGGGAAAACAACAATTTGACAGGGTTCAATGTATTTCATGGCATTTAACAAAGTTTAACAGTGATTCACCAAGGCTCGTAAGTCAGATAGCAAGGTTCTCCTTGTTAATTACTGCACGAAAGAAATACACAAAGGAAAATCGAGTTAGAAAGGAGTTAGAGTGAGTCACACAGACACGAAGGGTGAGGAGACCCCCCCCTGTTGAGTCATGAGGTTCAGAGTAGATCCCCTTAATTTCCAGACTCCTGATGGAGCCTCAATGTGGCCAGGTCCAGCCTTAGCCTCAGACTTGGACAACAGTTTACGTCTAGTGGAATTATCTATACCAAGTTTATAATAATTAATATGGAGTGGGTAGATGGATTAGTAGTGTTTCATTAGCATTAATTTGCTGTGCCATCTGTCACTTGCCGAGGACCTCTCACAGGTAAAGGCTCTCCCTGCCTTGAGCCAGGCAGGGTCCCTTGGTCTCAAATGCGGGGTCTCTCACTTTGCAAGGGTCCCTGATTGAGGGAGGGTCACTGCGTGTGGGGTCTAGCTGCTGTTTAAGGTGAGGTCCGGTCAAGCCCATCCCGATGGTCATGTTTATAGGACACAGTGGTTGGCTGCCAGTCAATAGTATGGGCTATATAGGTTAGTAATCAGTAGCGTGGCTGCTAGGGATTAGTCATGTCTTGTACTGGAACGATTGAAGGGTACATACAGGGAAGATTTGCTCTCGTAATTCTGTATTTTGTGTCCCAGCCTCTCTTCTTAGTCAGCACCATCCGGTCGTGTCTTTTTCAGGACATCCTGCCAGCATTGACAAATCTCCTGTCGTCCCCGTTCCGCCTCCCCCCCCACCCAGGGCTGCTGGAGGTGTGGGAAGAGGCTGAACTTTGATCCCCTGGCTGTGCAAACAGCGGTGCTCCAGCCCACAGCCCCCCGCTTCCTTTGCCGAGAGGTACAAAAAATGGAGAAGATTAACAGCTTCATTTTCCCTGATGTGCATCTTCCACAGCCATTGGGAGAGCCTTGTGCAGAGAACCCCTTCCTCCCAGCGTCTTCCTCCTCCTCCTCCTGGCTCGGGCTGCCCTGCAAGCCCCCGGCCACCTCAGCTCTCTCCATCGCTCAGTGAGGGGTTCACACTGTAAGACCAATCTTCCCTCTCTGCTGCTTTCCCTGCTTGTTTGTCTAAATTGGGCTTAATTACAAGGTAATTAACCTGCCATATCTGTAAGGGCGCTGAGTGCAGGGAAATGCAACCTAGAGCACTGGTGCCCTCTAGTTTTACCAGCTGTGAATGTAGTTTCTTTTTCTTTAATTGATTTCTCGCCTGTTTTTGTCCTAGCCCTGAGCTGCAGCGAGGAGGAGCTGCTGCCTCAGCTTCTGGAGTGGGAAAGTAGGAAAAAAAAGAATCCGATGTTTTCGCTGCTGCGCTGCAGAGGGAAAAACTACCCCATGCATCAGTGAAGTGAGTTGTGGCTGGTCTCAGCCTGGCTGAGCATCCATGGCTCTGGAGTCACAGGGTCGTGGCTCCGAGGAGCAGCCTCGGCGAGTGGCTCCTTTGAGGTGGTGCAGTCTGTAATCCTCCAGCTGTGGGGCCTTGGTTACTGCTGGCGTAAAGTTAATTATTACTGTTAACTACTGTTAAGCTTTGTACAGGGACAGCTGCAGCCCTTGCGCTTCCAGACGGCCCTGACAGGGATCCCTGCACCCAGCGAGGGGGATCTCGGGGGTCCCTGCACACATGGGATCCCTAGTGCCAATGAGGGGGATCCCGGTACCCAGCGTAGAGGACACCAGGGATCCCAGCTCCCATGGGGTCCTTGTACCCATCGAGGAAGAACCCTGGGGTCCCTGCACACACGGGATCCCT
>NW_010191182.1:0-9964 GCF_000695765.1 Mesitornis unicolor
CTCTCCCAGCTTAGTGTCATCTGCAAACTTAACATAGCTTCACTGACATTTAGCAGCCCTGTATCAGTGAATCTGCTGAAGATTCATTTCCATACAACAGCCACCTTGAAACACATCTTATGCATGCTAGAGTAAACTCTAGAGTAACTCTAAATCTGACCACTCTATAAAAACTTGTCTTTTAATGGAAAGAAATATTTCTGTAAGTATCACAATTAAAAAATTAATATTTTTTCCTCTGATATTTCAGGGAAAACTCTTAGGCAATTTTTAAACAAGTCCTACCACTGACCAAACTCTAAATGATACAAAAACATCTGATGAAATAAATGTTGTAAAAAAAATGTTACTGAAGTCTAGAACTCCAATTAAACATGTATGTTGTTTTGGGTTTCTGTGAGGGTTTTTTTTTTGGGTAGCAGAGCAGGTGCTATGGAGATAGATCCTGTAAGAAGCTGCTAGAAGCTCCCTTGGCTCCAATTTCAGACCTGCCTCTGACCAAGGCCAAGACAATCAGTGCCTCTGCAAATGATATATTTAAGACGAGCGCAGTGCATACCCCAACCCACCCCAGACAGCAAGGGCCCGGCTGGTCTAGCCCCAGCTTAAGCTCAAGCTCAAGCTCAATCTCAAGCTCTGCTGCAGCCCCAGTCCAGGAGCTCTTCAAGAACCAGCAGAGGAAACCTGCAGCAGGGAGAAGAGTGGGATGTGACAACAACTGCACAAACACCAAGGCCAGTGGAGAAAGGAGGGGAGGAGGTGAGCCAGAGCAGAGGTTCCACTGCAGTGTGTGGTGAGAGGACACGGTAACCTGCCTGCACCCCATGGAGATTCAACGGTGGAGCAGAGACCCACATGAGAAGGTGGCCCAAAACAGACTGTGAATTCATGGGAAGTGTGTGCTGGAGCAGTCTGTGGGAAAGACTGCATCCCATAGAAGGGAAGCCAACACTGGAGCAGTTTGTGAGGAAAACCGCAGCCCATGAGAACACTCATATTGGAGAAGTTCATGGAGGACTGTCTCCTTTGAGAGGGACACTATGTGGACGCAGAGGAAGAGTGTGAAGAGTCCTCCCTACACTTGAAGAGGAAAGAGAGGCAGAAACTACACATGATGAACTGACCGCAAGCTCCATTCCTACCCCCTATGCCACTGGAGGGGAGGTGGCAAAGACACCAGGAACAAAGCTGAGCCTGGGAAAAAGAGAAGGGTAGATGAAGTGTTGACTTTCAGATCTTGTTGTGTCTCTCATTGTTCTACTCTGATTTTAATGGTGACACAATAAATAATTTTGTTTTTCCCGAAGTTGAGTCTGGTTTTGCCTGTTTTTCTTTAAGTGGTAAGTGAACCCTCCCTGTCCTTTGCCTCAACCCACAAGCTCTTTGTTATATTTTCTTCTCCTCATCCCACCATGTGGGGTAAGGAGTGAGCAAGTGGCTGTGTGGTGCTCAGTTGCTCACTGTGCTTAAACCACAGCAACATAAAATTATTAAACATTTTAACCAGTACCAACTGTGACAAACCATAGCAAGGAACTCTTTCTTCACCTACTTTTATAAATTATCATCTTACTTTTATAAGTTACTTTCTGCACGTGGTCAATTATAGTTTGGGCTCGTAGACCTGACTGGAATTTAAGTTGCCTAACACTTCCTATTGCTTTTAAATTGGCCAAACTATAACTGTGAGCTGAAACTCTCCATGCTGAATATACTCTCCAGGCTGATTTAGGTGGGGAAACTTTCAGCTGAATTACTTAGGCTACTTCTGAAACCAAAGCAAGGTATTATATGCATTATTTCAATAATTAAAAATATCTGGTGTCCATGCTTTAGAGTAAAGATTTGAAATTTGGCAGAGAAAAAATTTCACTTTGAAATGTCCTTTTTGCTATTCTCATGAAGATACACGTACATTTACCCAGATTATATACCTCTAAGAATATGCAGTTCAGTAAAATCTTGCTGTGGTTATATACATAAAAAATCTCTGAAATCCCTTGAAAAACTTGAATCTCCCACAGCTCTTACAGTAGGCTCAACTGCAAATAAGCCATTTTATCTCACACAAGAGTTTCCTCCAGACCACAACCACAGGGCTGAAGTTGGGCAGGCTATAATAACAGCTGCTAACCAGATGAGTCTACAGCAAAATAACCAGCAGAACTGTGGAAGTGCAGATTGTCCCTCATGTGCCATCAGTGACCAGTTTCCTGGCAGCAGACAAGGAGGTGTGAAGGAGCTCCCTGATGTGAATGCAGAAAGAACAATTTGCAAGAGGACAGTGTGAACATTTTTCTAGTTTTTCCAATCTAAGACACAAACTATGGATTGTGAGCTACAGTAAGTTGTTGCACAGAAAAATCAGTCTTGTAGAAAGGATTATCTAGATAGCATCTCATTGTTTCCTTTATGTTCTCAGTGAACTGTGCATATATAATTAAAACCAAAACGTACTCTGTGCCCTGTGTGTCCTAGTGTACCTTAATCATTGTGTCCTTGTGAAATGTATTTGAAACAGATATTATTTCTCTCCATGCCAAGGACATATCATTTTCTGAAACTGATGATCTAGTCCCTTATGTGCAACCACACCACCACCAGCACATAGGATCTGTGAAACTATAAACATTAATGTCTTTATGACCCAACATAAAGGGCCCCAACTCCCTCCCCAAGCTCATCAGCTTATTTGTTATAGGAAAACCCAGTGCCAAAAGCAATGAATTACAAGGCTTAGAAATTAAGGTTCTTTAATCAGCAGAGCATTCGCTCAACTGCTCTCAAAGTAGGAGTTGACTTGAACACATGCTGGTATGCTTATTGAATCAGGCAGAGAGCAGGTAAAGTAAATTGTTCTTTTCATAGCAATTCCTTTTGGGCATTTTGGTCTTTGAAATAGTACTATACAGCATAAAATAATCTGAAATATTGCTGCTTCCCCATATGAAAATTACTCCAGTATTTTATATGCCCTTTTTTATAATAGATAGTAAATTCTAACAGATGTGGTTTTTTTTGGGGTGTGTGTGTGTATAATGATGCACTCATATTTGAGTTTTCTGGTGAAAAGTTAGAGCAGTAGAGTTTTTCCAGTGAAGGGAAATTTTATCATCATATTACCGATCTCTCCCTATTAATATTCACAACTGCTGCAGTCATACCAAGTATTTTCTACTTTTCTGGCTGAATATTATTCCTGTTTCTTCTTTTGTTTTCCAAAATTAAATTTTTTACAGCACTTGAACACAGATTCCCTAAAGAAAATGAAGATGCCATCATTCCCAGTAAGTATGGCATGAGATACGCATCCTTGCTTATATTTTCAAAAAAATATACTGTCTTACTGACAAAAAAAAGATTAGTAAGAGGATAATTTTTTAATGTTAGGCAATCCATAGTATGATTTTTCAGCTCCCTTAACAATGGCTCTCATTGAGCTCAATAGTTCCTCATTCTTTGAAAATTACATTCACTTAAATAACTAATCTTGGGCTCTAGATTTTAGCATGTAAAATTGTAGTCATAAAATGCTGTTAATAAATACAGGTTACACATATGAGAGTTATACTGTGAGCTTGGGGAAAAATCAAGTGGTTCTTTAGATTCACTCCCTCCTTTTCTGCCAGCACAATGAACAAAGTAATTACAAGCATAAAATATTTCAAGGTGAAAGTAGCCACAACACAGGTAAGGAGGCTTCACAGAGGCGTGACTACCAGAAGACAAGGCATAGCAGCATTTATGAAAAGACGTAAGGAGAACTTGTAACCTTAATGTTGAACCTGTACTTGCAATTTAAGAAGATTCAGGTTCTCTAATGACAATCTGATTAAAAGTGAGTACAGAAATGCTGCTTTAAACTACTCTCCATTCTGAAGGCTCTTTCAATTGTATTAAAGACATATCAAAAGAATCATATATTATTCAAAGGTCTGCTGTTGCTTACACTGAGCTATCAATTTGCAAGTCAGGTACAGAAAGTTTTCAAACACTGGAGGAACCATTTCAGAATTCACTAGCCTAACGTCATGATATTATCCAATTATTGATAAAACTGTGCAACAGCCAAATCTAATTAAATGTCAGGAACAAAACGATACTCTCTCATACTGCCTTTTAAACTAAGGCAATTATTTTTCATTAAGTCTATAAAAAAAAATTAAGTCTCGTTGATTTTTATTTGCATGACATACAGTAATATTTTATAAATAAAGTAACTATTTATTTTATATAGAAAAACTAAACAACCTTTCTCAGCCAGAATTTCTCCTTTGAGGATAACTAGCCTAAATTAGAAGAGAAAAGGCCAATATAGAATGCATAATTCCTCAAGAGTACATATCATTATATCAGTTAGATGCTAAGCTCTGGGATAAAATCCTGAGTGAGATACTCAATGCTGAAAATGACTGGGAGATTTATTCTCTTAAATCTAAAATTTTGCTTCTGAGAACTCCAATTCTGCTGCTGTCTAAATTTCTTATTCTTTATTATGTTAAATTCTACCTTCTTATCATAATGTTTTTGCACAAAACAAAAACTGCCTTTTTAAATTAAGTTAGTAATATCTTTACACCTTTGATGCAACTTTGCATTTTAATTAATGTTGTACATAATTAAATAACAGGAAAACTATATCAGCAACTGGAACATCTTTGTTATCATGAGGAAATAATCTAGAAAGGCATAATTTTTATACAGATGTTGGCCAGCAATAATTTTAAAAGTTTCAAAACTAATTTTTACTATATTAGGAACTTTGTTTATACACATTAGGGATTTATTTGGCAAAACATTATACAGTGGAGTAAGAAGTCACACCTGTGCATCTTTCCAAACAATGTACTAAGTTAATTAATCAAATATGTGTATCAGGTAAGTTAAATAATTAACTTAATTCCAAGACATGATGTAGGATCACAGGGAAAGAAAAAATAGGGAAATAGCAAACAAAGAATTTATATAAAAGAATAACAAGTAATATAAATGGTTCCATTCTTTGCTGGATGCTTCTCCCAGATTTGAAGCACACATCTCAACTCATGGGCTGACTAAGTACTTGAAGAGAACAACACTTTAATGGAGAGACGAGGGAGAGGATAAGTTTTTAGCATGATAGTGAGTCTAATCAGAAAGTGTTAGCTCTGCAAAAAGAAGTAATCTGTTAAAGCCTAACTGAAATGTGGAAATCCAAAGAGGACAACTCAATGAAGAAAAAGCAATGAAGAAAAAGCAACTAACTTTGGCTAGTTATAGATCCTATTTGTAAGAGTAATTTGGGAATACTACTCAGTTTCTACTATATACAGAGAAAAATACTGCCTTCTTCAACCAGAAATCAAAGGGTAAGTTTATCCTCTGTCATGTGGGAAAAACATTTGTCTAATCAGTTTGACAATTTTCTTATAAAGCTTGTAAATTATGCAGTTAAAGAAAACTATTTCAAGTTAAAATGTTTACTTAATTTAAAACTACTTTGTACATTTGCTTTTGCTTTGCATTAATAGTTTAGAAAGTAAGAAGTGCTTAACAGTGAATTACACCTCTGCCTTGCATAAAAATCACAGTAATTTCTTTCCACTCAGTTACAATGGAATGAAGTGTAATACATTGTGTCCGGTGAAAGTGTATCCCCCAAAAAGAGCTTTCTTTTGTCTTGATTTAAAGACATTAAGAGCTGACAACTCTACCAATGTTCTGAGCAGTTTGGCCCAATAGTTAGTCTCCTTCACTGTAAAAAGTGCCATTATTTTCCCCTTGAAATGACCGGGCTCAGATTCCAGCTGACATTCTCTTGCTAAGGAATAAAGAGCCTTTAATGTGTAATGGGCAATATCTAAGATACTATAACTAAGTCGTCAAAGAATCTTTTCCTCTTTTTGATTCTCATTCTCTATTTGGCTCTTACGATGTCCTACCTGGAGTACTGCATCCAGCTCTGGGGCCCTCAACATAAGAAGGACATGGACCTGTTGGAGTGCATTCAGAGGAGGGCCACAAAGATGATCAGAGGGCTGGAGCACCTGCCCTATGAAGACAGACTGAGACAGTTGGGGTTGTTTAGCCTGTAGAAAAGAGGGCTCTGGGGAGACGTTATAGCAGCCTTCCAGTACCTGAAGGAGGCCTACAGGAAAGCTGGGGAGGAACTCTTTATCAGGGAGTGTAGTGATAGGACAACAGGCAATGGTTTTAAACTGGAAGAGGGTAGATTTAGAGTAGATATTAGGAAGAAATTCTTTACTATGAGGGTGGTGAGACACTGGCACAAGTTGCCCAGGGAAATGGTGGATGCCCCCTCCCTGGAAGCGTTCAAGGCCAGGTTGAACAGGGCTTTGGGCAACCTGGTCTGGTGGAAGGTGTCCTTGTCCATGGCAGGGGTTGGACTGGGTGATCTTTAAGGTCCCGTCCAACCCAAACCATTCTGATTCTATAATAATTCTTTCTCATTGTTTTGTTGAAGACAGATTTCATGCAATATGACCAATAGTCACCTATTTGCTTCTTTTGAACACTGGAACTCATTAGCAGATTAACAGCACTGGGAAAATGTTCTCCACCACCAATTCTTGTAGCTTCGTGGAGTGCAGCTTATTCAATCCTATTCATGTAAAAATGTTTATTCTTAGTTCTTAATATCCTCCTCACTTAATAATGAACTAGAAAGTACCCTATTGTTCTCATATGATTACATCATGTTGCTTCTTTCTAAATGCAGAAGAGAAACAGTACTTAAAAATTGGTTTATTTTGTCATTTGCAGTATTAGCATTTTCATCTACTAAACAGTCTGTAACACAAATAGGATTTATTTATTTTAGTACATTAAGTTTTACATCTTATTGGCTATAATTCTTTAATCCATGTTTTTTCTTGACAGTCTAGGTGCCTTTATAATTATTAACACTTTACAATTCCTCATTTTATAACTATTTCCTACTTCTGACCCCCTTACTTCTCTTTTGTTTATTTTTAATTTCTGTTTTTACTGCTGAACAGATTGGTTCTTAGTCAGAATTGTTCTCAAAAAATTTTAAATTGTGAAATTGTGGGATTTTTACCAATTGAATTTTTAAAGACAAACAACTTCTCATTCACAATTTTTCTTCCACTAATTTTCCTCCTTGGTTCTCCTAGCATGGATATCTTTACCATTTTGAATTCACCAGGAGTAGAGTGCAAGCAAGTATTGGTTGATCCTATCCTCTGTAATCAATATTGAACAAAATTAGGTCATGACTATTGGTTTCTAGGCAACCATTAACTTCTAATTAATTTAATTAATTTGTCTTTATCTATCCTAATTAGGTCTAAAATTGATTGATTGTTGTTTGGTACCATGTCTTTTGTATCATCTACACTTTTTATGATGGCTTATTATGATTAGCTATACAGGATTTCCAGCATAGGCCCCACAAACTGAACTTCCCTTTAACATCATACTTTTTTCCTTCCAGCATTGGAACTATTATTTAAAATACATTCATGAAGAAAACAGTGTTGAAACAAGAATTAATCTCTGGATGTCAGGAAAAAACATAAGTATTCAAACAACAGGCTTGTGCATAATCTCATGTTCTTTGGCATGCAAATTAAAAGATACAAAATATATTCATACACAAGCATGTCTTCTTTCTGATTCATGAAACAATGAAAGCATTCACCAGCCTTTCATAAATCACTAAACATTAAGCTACTGTCTGTTTTCTGCTATCTGTCTGACATCCACTCCAACTGTGCTACAACTGTCAAAGCACCCTTCTCCAGCTTAATCTTTCACCTTACTACTTTCCTTCCTTTTCCTTTGACTTGTGCTACCACATGATGTCTAGCATCAATAATCCCTGTCAGTAACCATGCTACGCAAACAGCTCTACACTTCTGGGAAATGCCTCCAGGAGTCTCCATTTAACTCAACTACCCATCGTTACCTCTGAAGGTATTTGGAAATTGTTTCAGTTTTCAGAGAGGAAGCTGAGATCTTGATCTTGTGATTCACTTCTTGTTGCAGTAATTTTACTTCTCAAATGACTACAGCCACTAGAATTAGCTGCTGTCTGATTATCTGTTAGAACAGCATTTAACAAAATTGTTTGTCAAACAAGGTCAGCAGTGACTGACCCTGAGTACTGTTTAAAAGAAGGAAGGGTTTTTTTTGTTATATTAATAATTATGACATACAAGAGAGAACTATTTGTATAGAAAAACAATCAGTAGTAGTATTAGAAGCTCATTAGAAGCTCAAGTGCCAGTCAATACTCCACCTATTTCTACACACACGGACTCTCTATGTCTTAATCTCTATTAAATCAGCATAGCAATCAATAGCCACCACAGCTCCAAGAGTGAAGTTTAATTTTTTCTTCAGATCCTTCTTCAGCTGGGCTTTTTTTACCATTTAGGTTTGACCACATGACTTGCAAGCAATCCAGAGACAGCCTAGAGGGGCTGCTGAGGCCATCACCTAGCCATCTTGTGACCCTGTTGCATGGCCAGCCCATTCTATCTTTTGCAGTGAAGCAGCAGAATAAGAAAGCCATTTCCTTTTATCCACTTTCTGAGTGGTTACCACTACTGTGTTCCGTGTCTCGCATTCTACCCTTTCCCTTTCACTTGAAGCTTTTGTTGTGAAGCCAGCCAAAGTCCATTTTGAATTTCTAACAGAGGGAAAAAAATAATCCTAAATCAAATAAAAACCTAAAAAGATACATTACTAACTTAGAAAGGCAGCTGTCTGTTACAGACTAAAATTACAAGTTCCTTTTTTATTTATTACAGTGAATAGTTAAAGTTGGGTTGGAATAAACACAGGCTTTCACTATTTTGAAATTGAATTCAGTGGAAGCATGGGTCTAGCAACTCTAGAATAGGTTTGGTTTTGCCAGATACCTACCTCTTGGCATGTCTGAATATATGTGATTGTTTCTGTGCATTGTCAAGGCAATTTACTCCTGTTTCCAAAGCAGAAGTGTTCCTTGTTTTCTTGGAGGACTTTATGTCACAGTCTCGGAACAGTGTCAGAAGAAGTTGTTTCCTATACAGGAAAAGTTTCGTGCCTATGGTGGAGAGCTGCTAAAACAAAAAAGATGTCTTTCTCCAGGTTATCTTTTCAATTCCAAGATCGGGCCTTCACAATATGGAATGTGAACATGAATTTGATTCAGGAGGCTCCATGAAGCCACTATAAAAATTAGCAGACAAGTTCGATATGTTACCACATTAAGATGTCTCAGAAGCACTTCATTAGTCTTCTGTGTTGAGTACAGTTTTAGCCGTATGATGATCTGCCTTAATTATTGCCTGAACACTGAGAAAACTGGCTTCCACAAAAACAAATTATGAAACATCCTAGTCTTTGGAACAGGTATAGAACATAACACTTACATTTGTGGTCACAGTGTGGTTTAGGTTTTTCTCTTCCATACACAAATCGATATCTGGTTGATGCTAACATAACTGTACAATCATGTAGGCATTTTCACATACATGTAATAGCAGACATTCTCCTGCACTTCAGTATCTTAGTGACTATATGCTGTGTCACATAATCTAAAGGGAAAATAAACACTTTAATTATCATCTTTAGCATCAGTACTGTCCTAAATCTAACTTTTAAATCAACATACAACTTTTTATCATGACATACCTTTCTTTATAATTACTGTATTTGCAATTATCTACCTTGAACTGCTGGTTTATGCAAAGAAAGGTCTCCCTCATGTGGAAATCTGCCTACCAGCTGTGAAATAAAAAACTGCATTTTGCTTTTCAATAAAGATTCCATTGCTTTGATTTGCAGATTCATTTTTGGAAAGTATCACTTAGTATATTTCTTACAACACTTTAGTCCGTCTGAGCTATCATTACAGTATGAAAAGAAAAAAACATTTGCTAAGATAGGATCACAAGAATTTGAACACATTTGAAAAAACTACACTTTAAAAAACTACAGGGATGAAGTGAAA
>NW_010191183.1:0-1608 GCF_000695765.1 Mesitornis unicolor
ACTTGTGACTGGGCACAACTGGATTGAGCTCAAGGACAAAACACTGCAGGCATCTCAAAGCTTCTCTGGCGCTTCAGCCTCTTACCTTTGAGAGTCGCCGATGTCTGTAACGTCTTTGGTTCATGCTGGTGGATGGTTTTGATGATATCTGGGTCGGCGTTAAATCGCTCTCGGTCGTTCTGCCAGAAGTTCCCTGGAGACAGTAACAGGCAGCCGTGCTCGGGAAGCAGATTGCGCAGCTTCTTGAGGCCAGGCAGAAGATCTGTCACCTGAAGGCAAACTTCCTCCAAGCTCTTGACACCAGAACTGCAATGCAAACAAAGGTTGGACGCTGCCAGGTGTGTTGCAACGCTCACAAGCAAATCGAATACCCCAAGGACCTGCGTCACCACGTTACTGCTCCTGTTCTTCATAACTAAGGATGAAGAGCCTCAGAACACAGACTGGGATCACCCTGTAATGTGTGTACAGACTCCAACATCCCCTAATTTCTCTGCATATTGGCCACAGAGCTTTCACTCTTCACCCATCCTAGGGGCCACAATTTTCAGTTCCACACTGAAAGGGGAACCATTGGTATTGAGGAAAATAAGGTGGAATTTCTCATGATAGTTCTATTATGAGACTATTATACATTTTTATTAATAACCCTGGAATAAGATCTAAGATGTCATCGGGCAATGACACAAAAGAAACAACCTTAATACAGGGTATCCGAAATGGATGATGTGATACCTCCATGCTACAGAGAAACTGTCCACCTGGAATTCTTCTTCAAAGCCCCTAAACTCCTCTGCGTACTCCTTCTCACACATGAACTGGGACACTTCACAGAAATCTTTATCAGCCTTCCTGAGGTGGAAGATTTAAGGTGTACAGAGCTCTTCAGAATGTCCAAATGATTCAATATTTGCAACTATGCAGAACATTTTCAGAACTCCTCTGTGTGGTATTGAAAAGAAAATGCCTCACAGGTTCAGAAATTACACAGAATCACACAGAGCGTTGGGGATTGGAAGGGACCTCAAAAGCTCATCCAGTCCAATCCCCCTGCCGGAGCAGGAACACCCAGATGAGGTTACACAGGAAGGCGTCCAGGCGGGTTTTGAATGTCTGCAGAGAAGGAGACTCCACAACCTCTCTGGGCAGCCTGGGCCAGGGCTCTGTCACCCTCACTGAGAAGAAGTTTCTTCTCCAATTGAAGTGGAACCTCCTGTGTTTCAGCTTGTGTCCAAATTAATAGAGGTGTAAGTGGTATGAGAAGGAACTTGTGTTTGTTTCTTAATTTTAACACACTTACACAATCCTTATGAACCTGTAACTCAAGCAAGACTCAACTCAGCCTTACGACAGGATCTGATTGTGAAGGTTTAAGTGACAAAACCTGTCAGCACGCAATCCAGAAGATAAGGAAGGGCTGCTGGTCCAAAAGAGGCTGCTTCCCTCAGAGTGATATGGATAACTGGTGGGATTTGCACAGGAAGGGTATGTTTAAAAAAGCCTACATTAAGAGACAAGAGATCAGTCTTCCCTGGCTCCAGCCTCACAGAAAAATCACACCTACTGAGAGAAAATACTAGAAAATATACTCTTTATAGAGTATATAGT
>NW_010191184.1:0-231 GCF_000695765.1 Mesitornis unicolor
TCCCCCCCTCCAAACTCCCCCGGCCCCGTGGGCTCCGGCAGCCACAACACCGCGCCGCATAATGAGCAGGCATTTCCTCTCCATCAGCATATGCAGAAAGGTAATTAAAACTGTTTAGGTATTTTTGTTTTTGTTGTTGTTGCTTTCCTAGGCTCAACAGCATAAACGCAACTTCTGCTCAATTAAGCTCTGGGATAAAAATAAAATAAAAGAAGGGTCTTACGGCGGGTC
>NW_010191184.1:249-513 GCF_000695765.1 Mesitornis unicolor
CCTGAGATTTATAGACGCCCCTTCCCAACCCCCCCAATGGAAGGAAACCTTCAAATAAAGATGTCTGCAGCTGAAATGACCATTATTATCCACACGCAGGCACATATAGATATATATATGAAAAAATGTAACGCATATATACACACGTACCTATATATAAACCCCAAATCTGTTTGTGCCTCTTCCTGCTAATGCTAAGGGTACGTTCCTCCCCATTACAAGAGCATTTGCACATTTATAGGAGGAATAAAGGGGGGGGGGGGG
>NW_010191185.1:0-3046 GCF_000695765.1 Mesitornis unicolor
TTCTGTTGAGCTCAAACCAGGACAGGGTGCTTCTACATGGGCATAGGACCAGGAGTGCTCTTTTGAAGTAGATTTCCCTATTCTCTTCATTTATCGCTCTACTTTTCGCGTCAATATCTGGGCTCAAAGTATGTGACTTCTAGTTTGAAGATGCACTCTCAATTGTCTGAGAAAAGTCAGTTCATTGGCTCAAGCTAGGGCCAGTCTGAAATGGAAAAATCCTTAAAAAAAGAAGTCATATAGTGTGAACGTCAGCTCCTGAGCATCAATAAAGCATCTGGTGTCTCCCTGAGTGTCAGGCAATCATACACCCAGTGCTCCTACATCCTCCTCTACATCTCTCTCCTTTTATTCCACCAGAAGCAGAAGCCATTGAGGACTTATACTGCACACAAACAGAAGATACACCAAATAAATTGCCCTCTTTTAATATTCTGTTGCAGTCGTCCCAATACTCACCAGGGTATCAGAGGTGCAGTTCCTGCTCTGTGGGGCAGAATGAAGCGTCAGAAGCATTTCCTTGATTTTCTGCAAAGTTTGATCAATTCTTTTGCTGGAGGAATCACCTGAGCTGTCTCCCAAATAGTTTTCATTCCCTCAGAGGAGATCGATCATTTTCCTAACAGCGTGATTTTGAAAGTCTGCAGGAAAAGGAGCACATTTTGAATTCAGCTACGGCGGCTGCCGTGGGGATGACACTAAAGTTATTGCTGTTTTGTCAAATCAGTGTTTTAATTAGGCTGTAATTCTTCTGAAAGTTCCATATTTAAACCTGCCACATTCTTTTAACTGACTGTATATCCCAAAACTTTTGTACTTCAGTTATTATGCTGCAACACTGCGAAAAACTCCACACGTAAGATTAAAAAAAAGAGTGCTTTTAATTTACAGCGGCTTGTTGTGCTTCCTGTATTACTCCTGAATTATAGATCGTTTTCTGCGGCAGAATAATAAGTAAATCATGCAAAACCTTCCTGTGCAGTATTTCAAATGGTAATTTCGCTGTGGATTTGGAGAATCGAAGAAAAAAACGTCCTGTAATACTGGATGTGTGCATGACCGTCTCTGTAATTCCAGACACGGTCGATCTCTGCTCGTTTTGTCTTGTATTACCATGAAGTGATAGAAAAACTGAAAATAAGAGAGAAATAAGATTCTTATTCACACCGAGAAGTCTCCTCCTGGAGTTGCCATTTCCCAAATCCGCCACCACTGTTGCCTCAATGCTGCTCCTTTCCCATCTGAGGCCAAAGTTACCTGCAAAGGGTGAGAATGCACACCCAAAAATTAAGATAAAATAAGAAATTATTTCCTCCAGTAGTTTTTTAAAACACTTACAGCTCAGCTCAGAAAGCAGACTATTAAACCACAAGGTTTTCCTAGCATTTCTGGTTTTTAAACCGCATGCATTGCTTATGCAGTAGGTTTGTATTTAGCATGGTATAAGTAAGCATAGTGTTTTTCGAGCCTGTTTCGATAACATTTTTTGTCTTCTGGCAAGACTCGACATTCAAATAAGAAAGGTACGACCCGAAAGATAGTCACAAAATTGCAAATTGCATAAGTAACAGGTCAGAAAATCCTGTGTATGGTGCAGGCTTTGCAGAGAAGCAAAAGGAGAGCAGAGGAGGGAAAAATAAGCAGATGCTCTCCTTAAAAAAAATATATATTAAAACAATAAGACACAACCTGACATTTTTGTCTAAAATAATATATACTTACTCAGTTATAGCACAAGTGCAGCTGTCTTTTCTGAGTGTATTTAGGGCTGAATTCCTCGCTTTGTCAATGTCTGCTGAACTTTGGTCATTGGCTTGTGTAGGGCAGAGTTTCCAACCATTGCTTTGTATTTTGTCTCCACGCTTCGTTTCAGGGAGGGAGAAGTTTAGAAAGAGAGCACAAGTTGAATTATCCAAAGAAAATCATTGTAATTTTCAGAGTTTTCATTGTAGAGTTAGATGTCTGGTTCCTATTGACTCTTCAGCAAATCTACAGCACTGTCCTCTTGCTGCTGGAGCAATTAATGACATCTCCAAATACCCCAGGAGGGAGCTGTTCCTGTCTCACTCTACTGGACCCCACAGCATATTAAACTATTACCCCAATCACTGACCAAACGAGGAGTAGAGCCAGTAACCACAATTACAGAACCACAGAGTCACTGAGGCTGGAAGAGACCTCTCAGCTCACCCAGTCCAACGTCAACCCAACCCCAGCATGGCCATAAACCATGTCCCCAAGTGCCACATCCACCACTGCTTGAACCCCTCCAGGGATGGGGACTCCACCACCTCCCTGGGCAGCCCCTGCCAGTGCTTGACCACTCTTGCACTACAGAAATTTCTCCTCAGATCCAATCTCACCCTCCCCTGGCACAACTTGAGGCCATTTCCTCTCGTCCTGTCCCTGGTTCCATGGAAGAAGAGACCAACGCCCCCCTCTCTACCCCCTCCTTTCAGGAGCTGTAGATAGCAATAAATCCCTGAATCCCACCCATGCTCCATCTCTGGTCTGATGTTCTTGCTCCAAATTTTTGCAGAATAGGACAGAAAGTAGGAAAGAAAATTGTTTTACTCTGCATTAAAAGCAGTTTCTATGTTTCTAAGAGCTCCAAAAGCTAAATGGCAAATCAAATTAAACCATTATCCTAATTGCTCTTATATACATCGTAACTGTCTAAACAGAATAACTCTTCTAGCTCTTCCTGGCCACCCGTCCCACAGTAATTGAAATAAAAATAATAAAATTGTGCCCAAAAATTGTGGGGAATATTCAGATTTAAGTAAGTTGCCAGGAAGAAGTGGTCAGGTCTTTACTATTACAGGGAACAAGCAATGAATAGAAATGTAAAACTATTAGGAAATAACGTGTTCGTATGCAAATCACATGCTGTTAATATGATCTGCCTTTTAATTGCTTTTGTTGCTGCCCTCTTCGCATTTGTGGACGAGTTTTATTCGATAGTGGAAAATTCCGTGTCGAGGTTGCAGAGTGCTGGCTGAAGAGCAGAAAAAAGTGCTCTGAATATATATATATATTTATGTAT
>NW_010191186.1:0-9112 GCF_000695765.1 Mesitornis unicolor
GCAGTCCCGCCGCTGCCTCTCCTAGCACGTCCCGCAGCCGGCCCTTGCTCCCCGACCAGATTTCCCTAATCCCCGGCGGAGACTGACCTGCATGAGGAACATTTAACGACATTTTTGGGAACATTAACACTTCCGGCACTGGCAAGAACCATGATCCACCCGCCTCGGCCTCCTGGCAAGCAGCAAATTCACGCAAGGGGCTTTTGTTCCAGGAGGGCAACTTGGCACCTCCAGCCTCCCCTCTGCAGGGCTGCAAACTGAGGTGGCAGGTGGTGAAGGGGGGGGAAGAGGAAACCTTCTCTGGAGGTTTTGCAGGAGAAAACCAATCCATTTGCACCTCAGAGGTGCTTTTGCACGTGATGGTTCAGTGCCCCCTGTGTCTGCAGCTCTTGGGGGAAAGCCCCACTACACCGGAGCAAGCATTTTGTGGGGGGAGCCTTCAGATGCGCCGCGCTGGTGCGAGCAGGACACAGCCACAGTGCCTCAGCACGCTGACCTCCCGATGGTGCCGCTGACACAGCACCGCGACCTGCAACCACCACCGCTTCCCTGCCCGAGCGGCCACGGTGACAACAAACTGCCGAGCTGCCTGCAGCTCCATGCTGCGGCTTCCTGGCAGCTGAAATCCCAGATCATGGCCAGTTCTGACATCAGCTTGCCACAACGATGTGCTGAGGGCTGGAGTGTGTCCCACGGCTGTGCCCTGGTTTCATGGCCAAGCAGCCACCCAAGGGTCCAGCTGGCCCTGGATGTAGAGGGAAGGTTATGCTGCCACAGGATGCTCATGGAGAGCTGCTGAGGTGTTTTGCAAACAGGGAATTGCATCAGGACAGCTCAGCCCGGGAGCTGCTGGGGCCATATCCTGCCTTATCCCAGCAGCCCAGAGCCCCCCAGACCCATCCAGACGGCCCCAGTCACCAGAGTGCTATCCCCAACCCCCAAATCCACCTTGCTCCATTTGGGAGGCAGCGTGGCAGGCTTTGTCGCTCCACAAGGATGCAGCTCAGGGGGTAGAGACACTTAGAGTGGCCCAGGGTCCTTCTGAGGGTGCTGGTACGGGAGGGATGGGAAGAGGAGGACACTTGGAGCTTGGCTTTCACCCATCCCCACACTGGGGTCCATGTGGTCCCAGCAGCACAGTCCGAGAAGATGCTGGTGGTGGGGTTTGGGTCAGGTCCTGCCCAGAGCTGCGGTGTAGCCCAAGAGATGGCCTGTGTTTCACATGGGAGACTGAGATGCCCCAGGCCCACGTCACTGAGATCAAAAGCAGTGAGGTCAGGATGAATGCATACCCAGAACCTTTGCCTCAGCAGCACAATGCCAGCCAGAGGGATGCTGGATGCTGCATGGTTGGAAATGCAGCTCCTGGTGACTCAAGACCCTTACCCACAGCCAAGGATCTCTACCCAGCCTCTTCTAGCGTTTCTTCAGCAGAAGATGAAAGAGAAAGGGACTCTCCCCACCCTGGACCAACCCCATGGTAGACTTTCACCATCTAAAGGCTTAAAGCAGCCAAAACTTCAGTCTTTCTAGAAGTGTTCACCTCTGTGTGTCTAGGCACCCACTATACCCCAAAACAGGAATGTTTTGGGGTCGCTTTCAAAGACTGCAGACACATATGCAAGTTCTATCTCATCTTCTCCCTTCAAGACAAGGCAGCTCAGCACCCCATCCTGAAGGGAAGAGCACAGCATCGTGTCCCCCACTCCAGTAACACCCTACACCCAGGGAGGAGGGTCCCAGCCCCACCAATGCGCTCCTGGGTAGATGCATCCTCATTTTCCAGCGTCTCAGCTGCAGTCGGATGAAGGTCACCATTTCTTCACAGCCTGCAGGGTACAACCTCCCAGGGGGACAGTGGGACCAACCCAAGATGTCCTCGAACGTAGAAGGTGGGTTCAGATAAACGCACCCAACTAGGAAAGACCTGAACCAGCCCTGAGCAACCTGCTCCCTCCCTTTCCCTAAGGAACAGGGACCCCTAAGACTCCGTCTTTCCTCAACGCTCGGACTGTGCAGTGTTTTCTTGCTCTGCCCAAGCAGGGCCAGCTGCAGCACAGGCAGCCCCTGCTGCTCCCGCTCCACCTGAAACCACACACAGCCTTTGTTTCGTGAGAGGGAACAGACACTTCCAGAACCCCTCTGAAAAGGCAAAAAAAAAAAAGCTCCGTGACTCTTCCTTGACCAGGCTTTCACCTTAGCTCCAGGGTTTTCCAGGCTGCAGACACTATCTCATTTCCCCCCTGCCCCCTCCCAGCTCTGGCAATTACTACTTAAGCTGTTAAAACAAGCGTGGCCAGTCTGGTACGAAGTGGAAAATCTGATCCTAAGGAAGTGAGCAGGCAGGGGAAAAGGGAGGTCAAGGGGAGGTGGGCTGGGAGTGAGGGAGAAAAGGAGCAAACTCCCCGTCTTTGGGGCTCCCAGTCCCAGCCGATGCCTCTGAACACCAACCTCGGCAACAGCCCGATGTGACAGGGGTGCACTAAGCCTCCTGCAGCATCTCCTCTGTTACAAAGTCACGTTTACCCCAGGCTGACTTTCGGCTTGTTTGAGTCTGGGTGAATATTGCTGCAGCATTCAGTCCTTGCTCCCCCAGTATCACCCGACCCAAAGAGGCAATTTAAGGCTTTGTCTGTACTGTTCCTGTGTATCAGGGACTGCAAACAACCCTGTGAAAGCCACTGGGAAGCCTGGCTTCCTACAGCCTCCTACGATATTAAAAGTAATGCAGGGTAGCCTGCAGTTTCTTAGAGCTCCACTACCCAAATATCAGCAAGCCTTTAGCAAGAACAGATTTAGTTTCTGCATGGATAGAGAAGGGCAAAAAACCCCACCAGAGCCAGGAATCGTGACTTCTAACACTCCCCAGAAAATGTAATACACATTTTGGGGCTGATCTGGATGTGGCAATAGACACCTCCACCACAAACAGCCCCCAATCCTCAGTTTTGAGCAAAAATACCACCTTTTCCCTTGAACCTCTGTCCAGCCTACACAAAAACTGATACAAACTTCTCCACCTTTCAACTGGTAGTTCAAAACAAAAAAAAAAAAAAAGACTTTAGTTTATACAAAACAAAACCATGTATAATCAGTTGAACAACACTGACTGTACAAAGGAATAAAAAAATAAAAGGACAGTACAAAAAAACAACTCAGGAATGGTACAAGTGTTGGAGAGCAGCTACAGACTAGTGTTGACATCAGATGCAAGAATCTTTTCTTTTTAAATTAAAAAAAAAAAAAAAAAAAGTTTTTTGCTGAGCAATTGCTCCAGGTAAATCTTTCATCCTCACTCTGGACAGGATCTGTTGAGACTTTATAGGGTAAAAAACCGAAATCAACCACAGAGAAAAAGGCGTGGGGAGGTGTCACACGTGGCCAAGCCAAACCAAGCAGAGGTACATCAAGTTTTTCTAGACATGCAGCAGCTTCGTGATTTCGGGAAGGAAACCTTTGTCCCTCTTCGCCCCTCTTCGCCCCGCACACCGGTGCCCGGGAGCAGCTCAGCAGAGGGGCCCCGCAGTGCCTGGGTGAGGCTTTCCAGGAGCAGCCGCCATTGTGGTGCCCAGGCACATCACCTGTTGGCCGTATATCCCCAGGCTGCTGAGCCAGCGATTGTCTTCTGCTGCGTGTTAAGTGATGGGAAACAGGTGCCAGCCACCCCAGACAGGTTCTCGAAATCCCCTGGCCTCCACACCACTGCGCTGAGCTCGGCTGTGGCTTTGCTCTTGAGCCAAACCACCACTACAAAGGATTCTTCTCCCCCCTCCATCTGCCTGGGGTTTAATTCTCTCCTCGCTCATTTGAGCTGGGCAATAAAGCACACAAGAGACGAGCCAAGAGACCTACCCCTGCATTGCATTTCGTTCTGCAGAGCGGGGAGGGGGAAGGCTCCTTCACCTCCCAGGTTGGCTCAGAAGTCAGGGAAAGGAGATGTCCTCTGTGGAGGGATGTGCCCCTGCCTGGAGAAAGCGGGTCCGTCGGCCGCGCAGGAGCTGCTGCGGCTTCATTCTGCCCGTGCGATGCAACAAGTGGCTCTGGGCAGCGGAAAAGAGCAAGGCCAGGCCTTGAGGAGTTGCAAACACCAGGAGGAAGATGGCAGCACCGTACTGGGCTCCTTGCTGAGGAGACCGGCCCAGCACACGCAAAGGCAGTTCACTTTTTAGCACGCTACTCACAATCTACACATCGTGGCCACCTACGAGAATCTGTCAATATAGCTTAGTCTCACTGCCAAGCACTGCTTAACTTTTGCAATAAGGGCTAGGTGTCATTTCTAAGTTTCCAGGTGAATTACCAGCACAGATCAGCTGTAGGACAAAGCCAGGGAAGCACATGCCCTTGTTTGACACATCTTCTCCCATGGCATGTGCACATCTCAAGGTCTTGGTGCCAAGCACGCCTGCCCCTCTAACATCCAGGAGAAGTCCTACAGAGCAAAGCAGTTTGCTTTCCCGATTTTCTGACGCTGCCACGAGAGCCGAGCGCATTCACTGCGATGGGACCTGGGGTCTGCTGTTTCCCCACACAAACCTCCTCCACCTTCCCAGTCCTTGCTCCTTCATGCTCCAGTGGGAAAAGCAGCTTCTGTCCTTTCCCCACTTTCATCCAGGAGGAGCTGCAGCAATGCCAGCTCAGGCAGAACATCTTTGGAAAAGCAAAACAGGAAGCAGCCAGGATTCGGGGGCTGTCGTGCAGGGTGGTGTCGTGGATGGAGGGCTCTGGAAGCGATGGCCAAGGCTTTGCTGCAGTAAGGGACAAATTCAGCATTTTCCTCTGCTTCAGGTGCGATGCTTCCACCCTCTGCTCCTCTGATTCTCTGATCAGAAGGTGCAAAGTGAGCACGGCATCAAGCTGACCTCAGAGCTGCCTCTTCCTCCTGCCTGCCTAAAACAAATCCCAAGACCCTGGCCTCTCCACTCTGCCCCTCAATCCATTTACATCCCACTCGGCCTTCAGCACTCACAAGTTTTAGGGAATGACTGGAATAAAGCAGCTTGGGGTATGTTACACAAAATTGTTCTTTCCTTCTGCATATGTAGTATTTAAAAAAACCCAGCATAAGCCCAGGTGACTGAATGTCTCTTAAAGCATTTGTATATTTTCATCACAAAAATCCTCCACTTTTCCCCTTTTGTTGACACTGGGAAAGTCAGTCCAGTGTTTGTATTTACATGGCTGCATAAAATTTTCCCTGACTACTTTTAAAAAAAACCTTAAAAAACAAGTGAGATATATATATATGTATAATATTTATATAAATAAATGAAGGAGGCAAGCGTACTGCTTCCTTCCCCTTTCCAATTGGCCAACTCTTGCCTTGTTTTCTTTGCTTTTGGCAACAGCAGGTTAACATCCCAGTGAAAACTGTCATTAGTCCCCCATTCCTGTTACTTTTTTTTTTCCTACATCCCACGATCACTATTGCACCAGCAATCTGTTCAGGAGTCCAAGAGTTAAAGTTGTAGCACAGACTCTCCTTGCCTACTCCCTTAAGCCTCTCAATCTTCCATTAAATCCATTTCTCCATTGAGACTGGATGAGCTTTTTTCCCCCCTTCCCCCCTCCCCAACCCAGCAGCTGCTGAATTTTCCACCCCAGGCTGAGAGGCAAAGCCCAAAGCATTCTTGGAGGGTCACTTGGCAGAGTCCTGTCCCCGCCAGCGCTGCGAGATCCAGCCGGCACCACGCTTCCTATGCGGAGCCAAAACGTGAGCACATTCCCAATGCTTGCGCGTGCCATCGGAAAAGCAACCGCGGCCCATCCAAAAGGATCCAGTCGAAAAGGGTTAAGTGTGCAAACAGCTGTACATCGGTGGGTGGGTGTGGATACGTTAGAAGCTCATGGCGCGTCCATCCTGCTAAGAGATCTTGCAGTTGTTGCGTGAGCAGTTCTGTGGGGGGCTCTGGGGCGGGCGAATCGATTTGGATCTCTTCAAGCTGTTACCTTTGCTGCTGCTCCCACCTCCACTGCTGGCCAAGGAATACGACCGGCCATGCATCATCACTGCGTTCATCCCATTGGCCATCGAGAATGACTTTAGGTGACTCTTGATGGTGACAGGCAGTGGCAGCTTGTCAATGAGGTGGACTGGGGTGCAGGAAACGATGGCTCGGCAGCACAGGTCTTGTAAGCTGAACACTGGTGGGACAAGAGATCAGACAGTCAAGGGTCAAGAGATTTCAAGGGCTGCCTTCTCCCTACAACTATTCCTTATGCTGCGCAGTTCCTGCTCCCTTGGAGAGAGAAACTAACAATGATTGCATAGGAGCCTTGAATAGGGAGCAGATTAGTTAGGAGAAAAGCTTGGGAAATCCCAGATAAGTTCTGTAAGTGCTTTGTGAGACATCAGCTTTGGTGTCAACAAGGGGCTTGGACACTGCCATTCCTCCTCTCTACACAGAGCCCAGGGCAGACACTGCCCTGCTCATGTTCCAGCCATGCACTAGACTTCGCAGACCATTGTCTGGCAACCATGATATGACCAGTGAAGGAGGCAACAGTCAGCAGACCCTGGAGCAGGACGGACTCACTTGGGAGCTGCTTGGGGAGCAGCAGCCACAGGGCCAGCTCTCTGCAGAGCATCTGCAGCAACAGAAATCCCACCACACCAGAAGAAGTTTCTGCCCTTGCAGGCTTCCCAGCATCCTCTCAGCTCAATGTACATCATGTGAGCCTGCTTTGGGATGTTGACTTGGATGAGATTTCCCAGCAAGCAGCCACACGAGGGCACGCTTTCACCTCCAGCCTGCCGTGAAGACAGGCCCTATTCCCTAGCATGCAGCCAGCAGTTCCAAGTCCTCCCTCTGGAAGAGGCTCCGAACAGGTCTGTGAATGCAGCCCAGTTCCTGTCTCCTGCTTGCCATCTCTTCCCGAGCTGGATACAGTGACAGGGCAGCGAGGGCAGGAGAAGGAGCCCAGACAGGCAATTTATAGAATACCAAGTTGGAAGGGACCACAAGGGTCATCTAGTTTGGTGACCACAGCTGGCAAACAGGATTTTCCCTCCTCTATGATCAGGAGCTGAGGATCTATATGAAGGCAAGGCACCCCTGAAGTGCAAGTCTGCTGCTCAGACTGCCAGTGGGGTACATGGCTACCTCCAGCCAGGAACGTGGGACTTAAAGACTATTTTGCTTCAAATGTCACAGGCCAAGGCGTAAGGCAGACTCTGCTCACAGTCTGCCACACTGCAGCACATGTGTCTGGATATACTGAACACCCCAGCCCACTGTTGTATGCTGAAATCAGGGATGTGAATTAGTCCTTTTCAGCTCCTCCAGCTCACTCTGCCTCCACATCTCTCCAAAACAGGAGAGACAGGCTCAGGCAAGGGTAAAGAGAGAGGTGTTTTTGCTTGGATTCATCCCACACAGGCATTTGATTGAAGTGCTTTCATGTTGCTTCATTGCCCTCAGCCTCACCCAGAGTAAGTGGTGAGGTGTAGGATGCCCTGGAGCAATTCAGATCCTAGACATACTGAACTGCCCTCTGGGGCTGCCCATCCCTCACTGCTGGCTGTCAGGTTCCTGTGCTAGTACAGGCAGCTTGTTGTGGCTCAGCTTCAGCTTGTCTGACCTGAAGCATTTCTCCATGTCAGGTGCTTTCAAATGCCACAGTTACTAATAAACACACCTCCGACCTAGGCAGTCAGACCTCTCCCTCCATTTCAGCCCAGTTAGCTCTTGTGCCTTCCCCACGCTGAACATCTTCCTCACTACTCACCTCTGTTGGGTCTCCAGATCTTTTCCATGCCGTGCCGCATGAGGACGATACGGGACAACTCCGTGAAAGACTCTATGACATTGAAGTTGCACAGAGGGCTGACCTCGAAAAACGTCATACAGTTCTTCTCCGCATAAGCCCGGGCCTGCTCTGTTGGCACCTGCCGCTTGAAGGCCAGGTGAAGCCTGTTTCCCACCAGGATTCGAGGGACACCTGGGGCATGCTTTAAAAAGTAAAAGTGGAGAAATCATGGCTTGTCATTAAGTAAGGGCAGCCTACCACCAGTATTCTGCTTAGCTGCAACAGCAACGAGGGGCAAAGGAACAGAAACTGGTGACTGAGAGAGACTGCCAGGCAGTACTACATGATGAGGAAGACTTAATTTATCACCTTCATAGTTCGCTTTAGAGTGATCCTTGCTATCTTTCTTGGCCAGTCCCAAGCCCTTTCCTGCTACGCTGGATTTATACAGACACGGACGACAGATACTTAGACCCTTGCTTTGCTTATTAGTGGATCACCATCATTTTCTCTCCACAGCAGGCCAGTTCTTGTCCCTGTATCAGAGGTGGCACTTTGGGTGAAAAAAACCCAGATTTTTGCTACAGACCACTGCATGTGCTCTTCCATTCAACTTACCTCATCGATTTCCTTTATCCACCGGTCTATCCCATCGAAGGACCAGCGGTTAGTGATGTCATACACCAAGAGAATTCCCTGGTGGAAGAAAATTAGAAGCAATCAGGAAGTTTCATAGTAGGCCAACTTTTTAAAGGGAAACACACCCGAAAGGCCACCTCCATATGCAGAGACCAAAAGGCTAAGGGACTGAACACTGCTCTAGCTGCCTTATTTGTGCACTTGCTGTGGGTAAAGTTGAGACAACAGGTCTGTACGAAATCAGTCCTAGACTATTAGGGAAAGTTTTACTCTCATTTTGCAGTCTGCAAAGGAGGGGGAATTGCCTCAGTGACTATGTATCTGGAAGAGCAAGGCTGTGCAACACATACCTTCCTCTTGTCACAAATCTGATACAAACTTACTGAGCCAGATACAGTGTTTTTCTTTTCCCCTTATGCAGAACAGCTCCATACAGTGGTAGGATGGTAGCAGAACATGACGAAGTTAATAAAGCACACCCATATTCAGCATGTTTTCCCTCTCCAGAGTCTCATTCTGTTGGCCCTTTGCTGGCAAGGAAGAAGTTGAGTGATGCCAAGAAGCAACACAGCATCTCTGGAGGACTGAGATCTCATGACCAGGATCCTTGCTGGGCTTTGCTGAAGGCAGCTGGAGTTGCTAATTGTCACTGCTATACAGGCAGAGAACAAATTCAGTACAGCAATGCTGGCAAACCCTGGAGGGTCACATCAAAGGTCCTGCT
>NW_010191186.1:9143-22629 GCF_000695765.1 Mesitornis unicolor
CCCCTGCCTTTTATTTTTGGAAAGAATGGTACCTACTGCATTCTCAGGCCCACATCCAACACTCACTTCCCAGCCACCACTGGAGGTGCAGTAAAATGATGCTGCCAACAGGGACATGCAGGCAAGTTTGTGCCTGCAGCCCTGACAACCCAGAGCAGAGCCTCAAGGGTCTCCACCCTCACCCTGAGCCCAGCAAGCAGCACTCAGGACCATGGCCAGGCTGCTGGCCACCACTCAGCTCTGCAGCAGTTCCTACCATGTGAGCTTTTCTTGAGTCAGAGCATTTCTGAGGACAGACACGACGAAAGTAGGCTACACACAGCCCTGCAGGCACACGAGTCAACACATCAGGAGCTGCCTTTCAGTACTGGTTGGGCACATACAGCATTTAGAGAATTGTCTTAAGCAGCAGCCTTCCTGCAGCCCTCCCATTCTTTTTCTGACTTCTTGTCACTCTCCTCTTTCCAACCAAGGACATCTCAAGTGACAACAGGCACTTCAAGGTTACTTTGCAGAATGGCAGTTGAAGATGCCCTGAAATGGGAACTGCAGAGGAACAGATGATATCGCAGTGTGAGAGGAGGCAGCCCAGCTGGGAACACAACACCGGATGAAAGGTAATTCAGCAGCAGCAAGGCTAAGCTAAGGGCAAAATAAGCCAGCCTGAGCCAGACTCCAAGATAACAGACCATGCAGCAGCAAGCTCAGCAGAACCAGGCATCTCTGAGTCAGGGGTATCCTCCAGGAATAGCTGTCTGCCGGCAAGTCCCCAGCACAAGCAAAGAGAACTGAAGTTGGCAAAGGGAAGCCTTAGCTGGCAGCCTGGTCCTCCCCAGGAGATGCCCAGATACGGCACGGTAAAGGATTGAGCTGACAAACTGCCTGGCATCTGTCCTGGTACAAGTCAGGGACCACCAAGCACCCTCACGTACCACACTCCTTTATTCACTGAAACGGAAGGCCCATAATGCAGATGGGAAACACAAACTACCCAAACCTCCTGAAACAGGGCTTTACAGCATTTGTCATTGCCAAAACCCATGGTGAACTGGGGGAAGCTGGTACTGAAGCCACGTACAAAGGTGTCATGTACCTCAAGTTTAATAAAAAAAAAAAATCAGCAACACAAGATCTAGAACACACAGCAATGATAAACGCCAGGGCATCTGAGCCACAAAGGCACTTGAGATCTTATAATAAAGTCATGTATTGAGCTGGCACTTGAAGTGTCCCCCCCACTGGGAAAAGCAGCCTTTCTCCCAGTATGCTGGGTCTGCCTCTCTCTCAAAGCTCTCAGGATAAGCAGCTCTCACAAAGCCTGACCAATTTTTCATTTTTAAAAGTCTTGGTCAGAAAAATTCTGATTCTTGAAATAAGGAGGAAGTAATAATTTTCCATAATCAAAAATTTCAATTAACCCAAAGATACTGCTTTTTTAAGAACTCAATCAAGAAATACCTACTACCAGGATACATCACATTTAGTGCATTTTAAAAAATATGAGAGAAAGACTAAGCTTTCTTTTAATTTTTGTTATATTTGTTTTTACTTCTAGCTTCCAAGCCTGCACGTGTGAATGAATGAGAGTCAGGAAATAAAGCAAAAAGTTTGATGACCCCCTTTCAAGACAAACTGCCAGCAAGTTAAATAAAGTCTACTTATTTTCTTTCTGGATTGACAAGTTCCTTTAGCCAAGAGAAACAGACCCAAGACCTAGTTCGTGAAGACTGCTTCTGCCAGAAATATGCTCTAGGAGGAGAGTTTTTAAGCTTGCTGCCAGCTGCAGCCTGGATCTTCTTTAAATAGGAATAAGGATAAAACATCAAAAATGCAGCCCCAAGTTCTCAGGAGCGGGGAGGAAAGTCAAGACTACGATTTCTAAATATCCTCACACTCGCTGTCAGCCAGCTCACTCTCCAAGTCATTACACAGCTCCAGGCACATACATTTAGAGTTACACTTGTCAAGGAAAGCTTCCGAAAGGTCGGCAGACACCAAGGCCAAGTTGTCTAATGCTTTGCTTCTGTCCTCATCCTCCCCAGCATAAGTATTAGGACCAGATTATGGCAGCTCAGTAGAAGGTGGAGGAAGCAGCCTTAAGAGCCTCTGGCCAGCTTGTACTTCTTCCACGCAGCATTGGCATGCTCCAGACACCATGTTTCTAGAGCACAACATCCCAGACACACTTTGCCATTACCATTTTCTCCCCTAGAGAGAACAGTGCACAGACACGATGCAGACAGGGAGCTGGCTCCAGCTCTGCAGACAGTTCCAAGTAAGAGCTGATGGGCTTTGTTCAGTTTTGTTTGAGGTTTTTTTTTGTGGGTTTTTTTGCCTTTTTTTTTTTTCTTAAAGTCTCCTTTTGAATAATGTGCACAGAATTTTAATTTACTCAACTAGACAAGTGAACAGCTTCCCATTTGCAGTCTAAATTGTTCTCCAAGTGCCTACATGGCTGTCAACACCATAGTATCTCCATACCTCTCATTTTTTAGTTTCACAAAGCATCTTCGTGCATGAAGTGAAAAGCTGCACACTCGAGTTCTCAGATCAAGGGTATTCCGAACCCATCACCTACCCTCCAACAGCTTTTCTTTTTCTCCTCAATCTCCCTACAGGCTTCTGTGTGAGGTGGAAGACAACTGGGCTCATCTCCAGTTCTGTCTCTGGTCTTTTCACAATTGGTTTTCAAAGTTAATTTCCACTGTTTTTGTTTCACACTACTGGGATTGGCACGACCCTAAGCACACCAGCAAGCGAAATTTCCACATGAGTACATTGCGTAGTGAACAAGGAACACAGAGAGATCATCCGTTATTGTATCCAGCAGCACATGGGGACACCCTGCCACAACCCAAACTTGCTTTCAGTAGTAGTTTACACAAAGATCTGTCCACATAACCAAGTGAGGGGAAAAAAGTATTGTGTCTGCTTGCTGCAGGCTTAGACCAGGCTTATAAGCAAAAAGGTTGTAAAGGTGACAGAGAAGCAGCATGCCCACTTGTTAGTGCAAAGCAGATTTCTCTGAAAAGGCTTCTCAGATGCTACAGAAGCTGCATCTCCAGCTGCTCACAAAAGCACGCAAGACACAGCTGGGAAGAAGCAAGTGCTTGCATGGCTGCCAAAGACCTCAGCTCAGATAAGGCAGATGAGAGGGTGGCAGGAAAGCAATGCTTACTCTTCATCTCCACTGATGAAAATAAAGCTGTTGCTGAAGAAGCCTGGAAGAGCCCCCACCCCTCCCGAGACTGGATTTCTCTGGCCCACAGCACTAAGTAAGCCATAAACAAGGATCCAGTGCTGACAGCAACCAGAACACCTTGTCTCTCCTGCCTGCTCTTTCGAAGCTATGCCTCGGTCACGGCTTTCCAGCTGGCACCTCGGACCTTGGCTCATGGGCAATGACATCCTGCTGCCAAACCATTTCCCAACAGCATAACACATTGTGGGGCTTTATGTATCATCGAGCTTTTGGTAAATGTTTTGACAGGCAGGGTGGACTCTGCCAGCAGCTGGACAATCCCCTCAAAATGACTTGAGGCAGGTTGAAAATTTGCAGTAACTGAGAAAGCCATAGGGTAGAGTAGAGCCTACATCTCAGTTTGCTAAGCTGCCAAAAACCCCATCACTTTTCTGCATACTAAGAAGAGCTGAACAGGATAATCAGCAACTACTCAAATCACCTCCTTAAGCAAAACTCAACAATATTCATTATTCTGTTAGGGCTGCACCTTCGCTGTAAGATGGGAGCATTTTTCAACATTGATTATGGCTTCTTGTAGATCATCTGAAACTATTCATGAAGGACCTTCTGTATCACACTGTCTGGAAAGAGTTGGCAAGTCACACTGCCAGAAAATTTAAGTCACTGGCACATGAGGACATCAGGAATGATACTGGCACTGCTCCCTCCTTGCTAGATCAGAAAGCACCACCACAACCCTCTTTCTCCCCTCTGTGATGACTATTGGAATAGCTTGCATTTGCTCACAGCAGCCAGAAGAGCCACAGCTGCACGCCGCAGTTGAGATCAGTGTGCCAGCTCTGCTGTCAGTATGTTTAAGACCTTAAACCAAGTAGAAAAAGCCAAAGAGCAGAAGTCCAAGCACAAAATGAAAGATTTCTGAAGCACCTTTAAGCATCACTAAATGTCTTTCACCAAACAACATGCTGCAACAATTAATATAAAAATCCTTCTGCAACACACTGAGCTCCAGACTCCCCAGGTTTGTTCTGCAGGTTGCAACACCACTGGGTTTCCATCTCTACCCTTTCCCAGCCCTGCAGTCACATGACATGGCTTGTAGACTCTCCCTGCCCCTCCAGGGCCTAGAGGCCAGTGCTCTGCTATCCCAGACATAATTGCTCCTCTTTTGCCCCAAAGCAAGACCCAAAAGTGATGTGGCCAGGACCTGCTGGCCCAACAGACCCTAAGAGGGAAGGGATGATGAAAGCAGCAGTGGTAGGAGAAGGGAAACCCAAACCCCAGGGAAGTGTGCTGAACATGAAAGCATGGCTATGTAACCAGGCAAGTGGTGTGAAGTCTAAGCTGGAGAAGGTGTTCAAGAGGAGTCCTTTCACTGGGGAGGGAACAGCCTGCAGTGCAGTCTGAGCAAAGCATGATGCTGCTCTGTGGGGGAAAGAAAAGCTCCCGAGAAGGTCTGTTCCCTATTTGGAGACTGTCTTCTCACTGTGCAACCTCCCCGGGGCTTCCTTCAGGAGATTCAGTTCTTATTACTACACTTGAGAAACAATAAGGTGTGTAGGGGGGAAAGCCAAGCGTGCTTCCCTTACTTGAAGGCACTTCTCATACCAAGTACTCTCTTAAGCACTGGCTATTCAGAGAGTCTCACCCTGTTCTCAGTGACCCCTGTAAAGGTTGCTGAGGTCAAAGTGCGCTTCAGAAACCCATTCTTCAAGTTCCCCTTGTGCTCCTTACGGGAAGCTCAGTTCAGAGCCTCACTCCTCAGTGAGCACCTTCTGCTAATTTTCGGTGTGAAGGTGCTCATGGCCAGTTTATATCAATCCGTTCTTGTACAAATATCACACTGCACCTTAAATTGAGTTTTTCCCACCCTGGCATCTCTCTCTTCTGCTGTATTAATTCTTCCCAAACTTTTGTCTTGTTAGGTTGAAAAAGCTGTTTCTCTTGCCTCCAACCAGATTTGCATCAGGCTTCCTACAGCAGAAATCTTGAAGTCTGATGATATCAAGAGAGGAAAGCAGACAGCTGAAGCAAGTCAGCACAGTACATAGCATTAAATACATCTTGAAGAAATAAGAGAACTCTTTCTCTCTCTCCTTCAAGGCAGCACTGGGTTAAGTTGTCTTTAGGCTAATGCCATGCTAGAAGAAGTTAGCTTCTGCATACCAAAAATAACTGGAGGTGTTGAAGACCATTCTCCAAGTCACACAGGCATTTGTTATTCAATACAAACAGTCCTTTTGCTTTAGTTAAACATTAAGAGAGTTTAAATTAAGATACTTTCCTCTTCCATTGAAAGAGTGGTGAGTTATTTAAGACACAATATCTGTATTCCTGCTAATACAGGAATATCTCTGTATCACCACATAGAAGCCAATTACCTGATGCTGAAACCATTCTCAATCTTACTTCAAGCTACATGGAGAAGACTGTACAAGGACTCTAGCTATGAGGCTTCAAAAGCCACACACCTTTCACTGTGCTCATCTCAAGAACACTTTCAGAGGGCAGTGCAGATATTTAACTTGGGAACTTGCCCTCCTCCTACTGACACACCTGCTGTTTAGTGCTGTTCTGTTGGTTTTAAGGGTAGAGGTTGGCTATTTTGGCAGATCAGGATTGAGGCATAACAACAGTTCTTTGGAAAAGGGATTTGTTGCGTAAGCAGAATGCAGGCTTTGAGGTAAAGGCATAAGCTACACCTTGTTGCATAAGTAAGCTCCATACCCCAGCATTCAGCAATAAAGGTCCCTCTGCCTGGCTGATGACGTTCATTGCAAATATCTCTAGGATGGACTCCTTGGGGGTGGGTAAGCAGAAAAGATGGATGAGGCAAGCCTTACGGATATTCAGGTGAGAGTTCCTAAAACACTGATAAATACAGCAGAAAGGCAAGGGGTTGCCTCCAAAGCAAAGGTGGTCAAGAACTTCATTTTGAGAAAGGAAGATGAAAGCAATCTTCAATTTCAAATTTAATGTCAGCCAGATACACGACACTATGTCAAACACTGCAACTAGGGAGAACAGGCTGCAGGAAACCAGTGGATGCACTGTGCAAGTGCCTTAGAGCTCCACTGCAGTTTCCAGACAGATGCTTACCTCTCCATCCAATTCAAATATTCTCCTCAGTACTCATTTCACCTTTCCACCTCAGTTTGTTTATGGCATTGGCAGCTGCGAGTTCTGTCATGTGGGGAGACAGCACTTGCTCTGAGGAGCTCAGTGTCTACATGAAGGGAAGAAAGTCTTTTGTACGGCAGTTTGGAAAAGCAGGTCACGCTACAGACAAGAGTAAAATATCTTGGATGATATTTCTATGCACATTAGTTTGGAAGTCTGCTGCTTTCTATTCCTAGTTTGATTTGGGCATCTGACACAGCAAAGTCTCAGAGAAAAGCTGACCAAAGTTAAGTTATGTGGTTATCAGAGAACCATGCTGATTGATACTGTTAATTTATAACTGGTAAGGCAAATTACATGGTCTCAATCCCACAGGTTATATTAGGACTGGAGCTCTAGATTTTTCTGAAACATAGTATGTGCAGAGGGAAGCTTAAAGATAAACTCACACAGTGGAGTGTGTATGTGGAGCATACAAATGGGAGATCCCGTACTTTCCCACCACTTGAGGCATGCTTCAACACTCCTTGCCTTGCACTTCTGCAAGCACCAGGAAATTGGCCTCTGCTTCAAAGGAGCTGCCTCAAAGCATCCACACCACCAGAGATGTGCACAAACAAGAATAAATGAGACAGTGGCTGAGATATCTACAGCGCGTTCCAGGCAAAGTGTTCTCATGCCTACAGCACAAGTGAATTCACAGGAAGTCTTACAGAAAAGAGCATGATGGATTTTGCCAGTTAGCAAAGCAAAAGTCTACAGCTACAAGGAGTAAATAGCCAAGAGCAATAGTGGCAAGAGCTTGAATAAAAGTGGCAAAGTTTCCCAAAGGCTGGGAAGCTGCCAGGACACTGGCACAGTCAGGAGGTTGATATAGCTTCCGACTCTTAGTGGCTACAAGAGGAAAGATTTTTTCCAAAGCTTTTCAATGTGGAAATAAAAGGGAAAATACAGTGGTTCACTTCACTTTGGAAGACTTTATCCTGGAGGGATGCTGTCACATTACTAAATGGATGACAATAAGACTGTAAGAAAGCACTATTTTAACTAAGAGCAGTCTTTCAGAGGACCATGAGTTTTTTCTGCTGTTTAGAATCTATGTGCTATTCTGGAGCAGGGCCCAAAGGAGAAACTCAAAATGTAACGCTCTGTCTCATGTTTTAAGGAACGTACTTTACGATCCAAATGAGCTGCTCTAGTTTGAAGTCTGCATCAAACATGCAAGTAGGAGCCACCCTATTTTTGGAACTGACTTGAAGGCAACACAGACTGGAAGAACTCCATTGGGAAAGCCAATGTCATATTTAAACAAATTTGACAAGCCTCAGAAAGTACAAGGTCCCACATTAAAGCTAAGGCAGTTCTAGAGCTTGAATTGCCTTGTCCTCCATAACCCCATTTTCTCAGCCCTTCTCTAGAAACTAATACTGAATATAGTCTTTAACAGACCTTTTCTGTAGCAGTCTAGGACATTTCATAAGAAGAGACTAACAGGCAGAAAGATGACAGGCAATTCCTCTTGGCATTTACACAGATCTCATCCTTTTGCTGCTTGATGTGTTCCTCTTCAGAGCTCTCTACTATGGCATGAAAGATTTTTATAGTGTAAAGGAAAAGCAAGTGTGCCCCATCAAAGCACTGAGTGGCAGCACTTACCTGGGCTCCTCTAGAGTAGGATCTGAAAATGGTGCAAAATCTTCCTTGCCCTGATGTGTCCCTGTAAAAAAGAAAAATAAAGCCACAGCAATGAAATTTGTAGAATGGAATCCCACACTGCACACCTCCTGTTGGACTCAAAAAAAAAAAATCACTGTTGATCTTGTCAGATCTTTAGAACATGTGTGACACCCAAACTGCTCTGCATGGTGGTTTTGGGAGGAATTAGTGGGTGCATCACCACCCTTGGCTAGTCAGACACACTCCAGAAGTCCTTGCTGTCACTGTGCTTCCCACAGAGAAGGTACAAACCAAAACCACTCGGCTTCAGCACTACCTGACGATGTACAAGGATGTAAGTCATTTTACTCCCTTGGGCAAAGGATTTTCTCTCCAGTTCTCTACAGTCCATAGGAATCCAAAGCCAGAGAGACTGCAGACTTCTCCTAGTCATGAAGAACAGCTGAGCTATTCTAAAATGAACATAACCACTCATGATAGGAGAGGTTGTCTTGCACTGTGTAGTTTCACTTATTTTCCAAACACATTTTAACCAAAAATGAAAGGACTTCTCTTTATACCCAGCTCTGTGGCCGATCTGGTCAATCACACGTTAGAGAGAGCTCAGGAACAGGACTAGAGAACAGCATTTTGAGCCCACTGTGACAATAAGGGGCTATTCAGTCACCATCGCGTGTCCTGGCTGCAACTCTTGTCGTGGTGTAAGTCTGACTGCACTACCAGCACCTCTCAGTGCCTGTGGGAACAGTGAGCCAGAGCCCAGCCCACTGATTTAACCAGTATATACAGAAATGCGTCAGGGTAATTGGAGACACGTTATTTTGCTTGTTACATCTATTCACTGGGCCAGCATAAGAGACATATTAACGACCACTGAGAAGTCTGATGAATCCCTCAGCCCCACATCTGCACCAGCTATATGAAAAAGGCAGTGACCTCAAGTTCAGGACAATCATTATTTCAGATCTAAATATTTCAAGGATCATATTATTGGTCCTGGACATCAATCTAACAGTCTGTGTTTACATCTCCTTCTCCCCTGACAATCAAATACTGGGTTGCATGAGGAAAGCAATGGTAAAAGATTACACTAAGACATCAAACCAATGCTACCAGCTTTTCACATCCTATGCTGGTTCTCCAGCTCAAAAATTACAGTATAAAAAGAAGATGGTTTCAAGAGGGAAGCAGTAACTACACACTTGGGGCTGAAATGTTAAAATAGACATCTTGCAAGAGATACTAGAGAATATAAGCAGCACATATAAACATGCAAGCTGGAAGAGATAAATTAACTGCTTCTGTTCTTTTATAAGAAAAATGAGGACATTTAGCTTCAGAGAGCTGGGGTATGATTAAACTATGAAACTATACACTGCTGGAGTCAGTCACTGAGGCCGAGAACATAGCATTCATTCCTATTTAACAATTCACACAGTTTATTAATATTCATGTTACTTGATACAAGCGTTGGTAAAGGGGCTATTTAACTTCACCTTTTAGGGCCTATTTAGGTGAAACATAGAATAGTGGCAGGCTATCTGTCCTCCTCCTTTCATCTACAGGATCACTGTGTCACCGCCTCAGCAGGCGTTTAAACCTCAGACAAGGCTGGGCCAGGACTCCAGGTCTCCCTGCGGTGCTGACAGATAAGGCAGGAGCCACTCCTTCCATGCAGCATCCTCCTATCTTCATCCCAGTGTCAGGTCACTTCAGTAAGTCCTGCTCTCCAGGAGTTTACCAGACTCTGCCACTAACTTTGAGGTCTATTCACCACTCTTGTTTTCAATTTCTACTCAAGTCATTGAGAAATATCCAGCTCCAGCAGGGACTAAGGGCTTTACCCATTTTTTTTCTCTTCCTTTCCTATTCTCATCTGTATTTTTAATGCTAGGATTTCAGGAAAATCCAGTATTGCTTTCAAAATAGTACTGTTCCCTCACTGATTGAGAGCTGCATGGGCATACAGTCAGGTATAATGGAAAAGGACTGAAATTGGACTTTCCAGGCAAAGAACAGCATGCTGTTTGTGCTACTTGATCCACAGACATGTGCTGGCCAGCAAGCTTCACTGCACGCCTGGTCCACAGCTTGGCACAGCATTCCACAGGCAGCACTACAGCCCCTGCCACCAAAACGGCTCAGAAACACTCACCAGAGTTCTAGCTTGACTCTTCTGCCATCCAACAAGATAGTAGTGGTCTTGTAGTCAATTCCTGAAAGGAAACCAATAAAAAACCTGAGCAAACACTGAGATGGTCTTCAGAAACCTGCTCTGCCCACCCAGATCAATAATTTAATGTTTACAGAAAGTGGTATTTTCTCCCCCTTGCTGTATTGTGTGTTTGTGGAGGGCTAGAGATTTGACAGAAACAGACCTCTGCTTCAAGGCAAAGACTGCCCTCTCTCCCTCCTCCCTAAAAATGTAGTTAACCCCTTGATTGCTTCTTACTTTTCCACTGTTGGATAAAACCTATTACCACTTGAGCTGTAGGAGATTCAGCAGTCTGTAGCATTATCCGAAGTCACAGCATTAAGTTATAGACTTTTGGGGGGTAAGCCAGAGATGAACCATTTAGAAGCATCTCTGCTAAGTTAGCCTGCAGATCCACCACCTCTTAAACATCACTGCTCAAAACACCCAAAGGACATCTTGGGAGGTGGGCAATACTGAAAGCCTGTCCAGAGAATGCTGTTTCTTCTTCTGAGCAGCTCTCAAGGTTGGATAAGGCAGCAAGCACTCCCCCTTTACCAACAGCTGAGGAGGCAGCACAGACAACTGCTTTTCATGGAGCCATAGCACCAGAGCAACAGAAGACCCTCAAAACCACAACCCCGAGCTGTGCTGACGAGCTACTCCTTTGCACAAGGGGTGCCCAACATCTTCAGATACACAAAGTTTGCTAAAAACAGGGAACCTGTCTCTTACATTCAGGCAGAGAAGAAGTTTAAAAATGGGGCAACTCCACTTGCAAGCAACACTTCCCAGCCGAGCCAAACACGCCGCTCCCCATGGCCCCAAGGAGAGGAGGGAAGAAGCACAGCTGCACCTCCCACCTCCTTCCCCAAAGCCTGGACTTGGGAATGGCCAAGGGGCACCAGGTGCCCAGGAAAAGCAGTTTCTCCCCAAGCTTCAGTTTCAAGTATATGGAAGTTGCTTAAAGAGAGCACCGTGCACCATTACTGCATGGTCACTAAAGCATAAACTAATTTACAATCGCCTTTAATAAAGCAGAGTCACTGCACTCCGATTAGATCGACTTTATCTTCTTCCTCTCGCCAACAGATATCAAACTTTGAATCTATATTAAAAAAACAATGTTGTGTTACAACCTGCATTTCCCTTTTCCTGCAAGGAGAACACTGCCCCAATAACCAATAACCAAGCAGCCAAGTTTGTCAATAAAGCAAATGGATTTTTCTGAGTCATCAGCAGGAGCTCCCCGTTAGTGAAAAATAAGTTAGATTTCAGCCTTCACAGGGTGCTATAAAAAGCATTAAAGATAATTATCTTAAATTCCAACTATTTCCAGTGCTTTATCACAGAAAATAGATGGTTTACATTTTATCTTCCTCCAGAGACAAGTGAATGATCTCTATTTATTTTCAGGCAGATATAAATCACCCCCATCCTCAGGGGTGGCGAGCAGTAGTGGGAGCAAGCCTGGTCTGCAACCAGGAGGGAGCATACAGACATCTCTCAGTTCCTGAGCCAGGATCACCCCTTGGCATGGGCTGACTGGCTGTTCGGAAAGGGGCTAATTAAGTTCACTAAGTCCCCAAGAGTTCCCTGTAAGCTGGAAGTCCTCAGCATCCTCCATGCCAGCAGCTCAGGCACACAGATGGAGCAGCTGCATGAAAGCAGCAGGGAGAGGGAATGACACCACCATTTTCAGGGCAAAGGCCACGTGCTTCCAAAAAAATGCCACTGTAGTAAGAAACGAATCACTCAACTATCAGCTTTTAAAAGTGAGAGAGGTTCAGCTGGACTGGAAATAGAAGAAAACTCATTAATGGAAACGCCACACAAATCCAGAAATGCCCTCATTAGGCTTCACACTCATGAACTGCCCAGCCTACATCTCCAACACGGGGAATGTGTGTTCTCTGTTGCAAATATAGAGAAGTTAGTCACCAGAGCAATGCTTTGAATACTTATTTCCCTCCCTACCCATCTGAAACTACACCATGCACTTTAAACCTTTGGGTAGAACAATAGGGCCATGACCAAAGCGGCCAACCAGCAAAAAATAGCACAGGGAAACTTCCCACACTCTTGCTGCAGCTGCTTCTCACTCCAGAGATGTTCCAGGAAAATAAATAGGCAAAGCAGAAGCCCTTCATGTCCTTCACAGCGATTTCTATGCTCAGAAGAGGAGGTCTGCGGGATGGAGGGAGGAAGCACGAGGTGCATGGTGGCACTTGTCCCTGCAAATTTCCCTTCCCAGGGGCCGGGCAGGGATGGCTGCCCATCGCTCGTGTAGGAAATCCGTAGAGCTCACCACAACAGAGTTCTGGCAGACTCTCCACCTGCTGCCAGTCAAACACAGAAAGCAAAAGCACAGTAAAAGGAAAGAACCAAATCCTTCTCTTCACACTTCCAGGCAGCTGCCAGTCATCAGTTTCACTGCCTGGCCTCAGGGCAGCCCACATCTCTGTGCAGAACTTCCCTCCTTGGCATCAGAGCACTGGAGGTAAAGGCCTTTTAGAGGATTACAACCCTGCAATACTGCCATGAAATTTAATTTAATTTAATTTTTAACATACGCGCGAGTTAAAAGCTAAGTTGTTTTGACTTTTTAATTTTAGGCTACAGTCAGCATTTAAGCAGTATCTGGTAATGTGGAGCAGAGGAAAGTGATTCACTTCTTAACTTGCATACATCTGAATTAGGACTAGGGGCTAAATTTACGAAAGGTTTTTGAGCAAAAACTCTTAAGTACAAGCTCACTTATAAGGACAAAAAGCACACAACTCCAACATTTTGAAGAAAATTTCAGCTTCCCCCTTCCATACACAGTGCATGAGGACAGCTCAAAGGGACTCCCTTTAAAGCTTGCATGAAACACCTTTTTTATTTTATTTTTTTTAACCTGGTTAGCACTCAAAGCAGGACACAGCTCACAAGTGCTGCTCTCCCGTAGCTACCACAGGCACCCATGGCTCATTGGTGCTAGAAAACTTGCATCAATCACAGATGCCCCTCAGACCACAGAACTCACCACAGCAGCTAACACTGGTACTGGCCACCTCACTATTTTAGTGCCTTCCACAGTAGCTCCTCTGTAGCTCAATCCATACTCCCCCCATTTACAGCTGACAAGGAAGCCGAGCAGCCCAGCTCATTTCTCCGCACCCAGGGTATAGCTCAAGCTCAGCCTTGGCTTCCCCCTTGTCCCCGGGACCTGGGGGGAACGCAGCCCCGCCAGCCGCAGCAGCCGCTAGATGCCACCATTGCACAGAGGCTGCTGGCAGGGGGACAGC
>NW_010191186.1:22660-38313 GCF_000695765.1 Mesitornis unicolor
GCATGCGGTGGCTGTCTCTCCCTTTTCCTTTCAAGCAGCTCAGACACCAATAAGTTAAAGGAAGTTTTAAAAATTTCATTTCTGTAGTCGACAGGGTTTCCCCCACCTGAGCATCACCTCTGCTTGCAGCCAAGCACAGCTCATTTAGCGACTGACATTTATTCTCTGCCCACACGTGCTTTGATCCCCCAGAAGGGATGCGCTGCTACAAACCCCACGCGATGCTCCTGTGGCACACACAGCATCAGCAACGTAGCCGACCACTGCCAACAGCTGCCTCCACAACCCTGCCTGACCCTCGGGGCAAACAGCACTGGGGGAAAAGAAAACAGTCTTGTTTAAAGCTTACTTTATATCAACTGATCTCTTTCTTGACCAATATCTAGCATGATGCAACAAAATGTAAGAGGCTTGGAAAACAAGTCTGGGCTGTTCTCTCCAATTTAGCATTCAGGCCGACTCCTCTGCTATTTTTCCAGTCTTGCTTTAGTCTCCTACTTATGCTGACGCCATCTCAACCCAACCTCTTAAGCGGTGAGCGACCTGGCACAGGGTGCTCTGCAAAGTGATCTGTTGTCACCCAGCCTCTTGTCAGACACCCGATTCACCTCCGCAAAGCCTGGTTTCAGGCTCCTGGGCAAGACTCTAGGGAAATCCAAACCTTTATTTCTCTTGCCAGTTGGTACAAGGAAAACCTAAGAAAGCAAGCCATTTTCCCATGGGAATACACAGGATGTTTTATAGGAAACTCTGACCTCTTCCAAATCAATCATGCGGAGCACAGCACACTTTGCATCAATATGACCTGAAAAACCACACACCCAACCTTAGCTTAGTTAAAACTTTCACCCAAAAGATAACACCTGATGTGACCAGGAAAAATAAAACCCCTCCAAGAGAAATAACCATTTTCTTCCAGCACATGATACTACTTTGCATCAGCTGTTGGCCCCCCTTCCTCTTGGGAATTCATGGCTTGGAAAAAGGCATCCTTCCTTCCACCAAGCCCCTGAAGTGCATCAGCACTTCAAAATCACAACAGAGGAGGAAGCCAGCAAGCAGATGCTTGGACCTGGAAGTCACATTGGGGAAGTTAGAAGGACAAGGGAGGTATGTATTTCATGCCACTCTTGGGTTCTCCCTTTAAACAGATTAATATCTCAGGAAAATTGCTTTAAATAGCTGTAGGGAACAAAGCTCTACAAAGATTTACTGCTGAAAGTACAGAAGCTTCTTGGCTTTATGTAGGCTTTTGTTTAGAGAAAATAAGGTAATTTTGCAGTTGCAGACTTTCAAGATGACTCTGCCCCAGTGCCTGGGCAGGGGATCAGAAGAGTAACCTCCCCTTAAAAAGGTAGATTTGAGCAAACCCTTACAGCAGCAAGAGCAATGTAGGCCTTTTTCCTCCTCCAGCTTTCCAAGGCGATCCTCCTCGAGTGCTGGGGTGAGAGCAGCCACATCTCTAGTTTACATCTGCAGTGTCTTTAAGAAAAACAGTTTATTCACAAATCTGGGGCAGAAGACATTCCAGGTTATGCTCAAAAGTCTCTTCTCAAAGGGGGAAAAAATAAATTAAAAAAAAATAAAAAAAAAAATCAATGCTCTCGAGTGAGACCGATACAGTTTTAAGACAAGCTTGCTTTTTTACCGAGAGACACTCCACTTATCACTTAAAGTCATTTACAGTTTGTGTGAATCAGACTGGCCAAAGATGCTTTTGTCACATCATTTCTGAAATGGATTGTTTTCTGCTTCTGGGAGCTTGGAATCCATCACCTCACTTTCTGTTAGTCCACCCACAGCAAAAACCAATGCATGTTATTTCAACTTATTATATTAAACTTATTATATTAAAACTTATTATATTAAACTTATATATGAATGAATGAAACTTATATATGAACTTATTATATTAAAAATATAATCAGTTCCCCCAGCTTACAGACTTGTGCTGTATAATGCCACCTCAGCTTTTTTTTTAAATAAATTAAATTAAATTGTGTTCAGTTTATTTATAATTCAAAAGAAGTCAGTCAGTCCATTTGCAAAGTGATAGATATGGTCAATAATAAAAACGTGACATGCACAATGATGATGAGCCAAGGCCAAACCTTCACTCAGTGCATTACATAAATAAGAAAACAAGATAAATTGACTAGAGTTTTGTTACCTATCTGAGTCATGCTGCTTTTTGGCAAATTGTTATTTCACCTATAGACATAATTAAGCCAGAGTGGTTCCATTCTGTAACTCTCCTAATAACGATGGCATTTAAGTCCTGAGGAGAACTGATGAGCAAGATGGACCTGATCTGTTGGCACCTCTAGAGAAATGCTCTGCTCTACTGGGAAATTTTAACACTGGCTCCCAAGCTGCCAGAACCTCTCACTGTGCCACCACAGCGCCTCAACCAGCAGTCCTGGTGATGGACTTCCATCTGTGACTGTCATTAGCACAGCTAAAGCCACCAAGACACAACTCACAACTGTAACTGAAAATGCTGGATTTTCTCCCAAAGCACCTTCAGACACTTCTGTTTCCCTATGGGTCATCAGCTCTGCTGAGTCTAGAAAAAGGTCTAGGACTTCTCAGAAGGTTGTCTTAAAAATCTCCAGGTCTAATGCCACACGGACTGGCAACTGCTGGGAGGAGGGGAGAGCACGGGGTAAGAATGAAAAATAGAGAACAGACATCAAATGTTCAACTTGCTGAGATTTCAGAGTGAACTCGAGTAACGAAGCTATGAAGGGGCTGGTCATGCTGTATAGCATTCAAGAGGATCCTCAGGAAAAAGTGATGTAGGTCTCTGTGAGCAGCTGACAAATCAGTAACTGAAAAATTTAAAGGCATGCCAGGATTATAAAACAGGCAAATGGCATCAAGAGTATTGATCAAACCCTGTTCCTTCTGGAGCAGCACTGAGAATACCATCCAGTCAATACAGTAGACTTCAGAGACAAATTGCAATGCATTTGTAACCCAGGCATCATGGAAATCCTTACTCAATACACAAGGAAGGATCAGAAGTCAATCATCCAGGGTACAGCTGGACTTGCAGCAGCGAGAACATTCATTTAAAAGTAGATAAACACCAAGCAATACTTTAGAGGAGTCAATGGGATGTAAATAATTTTTCCTTCCCTTTTGCAAGAGGAGGAAGTTAAGAATGAGCCCCCAACATAATCTTGTTAACAGCAGGGACTCCTGCGAGCTGTGGCTATGCAGAGACAGGTGAATTTAGTTTAAAACATTTATCGCCAGTTCAGACAATACCGTATACCAGCAAGGACACCATAACCAACTGTGAATTTTTGAGATGGCATAAACTACACATAAGAGCGCTGGACCCTTCCCAGCAGTCCCTTACTGGCCAGACAACCGCTCATGGGCAGCCAGGCCAGGCTACCCAGGACAGTCCTAAACGGGTCTGGGCAGGGTGTCCCCTCCTCCGAGACCCTCTTGCAGGGCTGGCAGAGCCTGGCTGGTATTACTCAGGCTCCCCAGCTCGCCATGGTCCTTCCATGCACCACCCTTGGGGTTATGCAGGCAGGTCTTTTATCACATAAGCTAGCAGTCACCTTACTTCCGCGCACAAGACATGAGCTGCTGAAAGGTCCCTCCCTCCAAAGGGCTTGTGCAAACCTCCCAGTGGGATTAAAAGAGGAAAAACCAACCAAAAACCACTGCAGTGACTGTGTCTCTGCCTGTACAGACTGGGCATCTGGAGCCTTTCTGTGCCCCACTAAGTTCAGCCTAAAGCCATTAGTGCAGAAATTAATTTATCCCAAATGCCAGCAATAACCGAGCAGTGTCCAAAGACGCCTGTTTATTTTACCAAGTCCCTGGGTGTCACAAATGTTGACTGTACCTTTCTTAGCTGTGACACTCTCAGCTCCCTGCCCTTGTGGGTGCAGGCACTGCATGAGGTCACCCAGGCTCCTTGAAAAGCCGAAGTAACTGCAGCATGGGAAGAGCAGCCAGCAATGGCACTGGCTGGCAAACTGACCCTGGCCAACGATTTCACAGGGGCACATTAACAAAAAGCAATAACTGCTTCCTATGGGGCAGCAGCACTGCCCCACACCTGAAAGCTAGGAGCCCAAGGGGATGGCATGCCACAGTTTTCCCAAAAACAAATGAGTGGGGATGCCTTCATCCCTGCTGAGTGCAGAGAAGGGGCAGAGGCAGCAAGGTTCAGCCAGTCCCATCCTCACCAACAAAGCGAAGGGAACAAATGAGGGAAGAGAAGTGCTGGGAGGTCACAAAGCTGGGGCCAAAACATGGGTGCAGTAGCTCCAGATCTGCACTGGGACACAGCAGCAAACCAGATCGAGCATCATTCCCACTTCCAGGCCTTGGCATGCAAAAAACCCACCCCAAAACCATGGCAAAACCCCACAGACCACCCCCACCCCTATAACTAAACCAGTCACTCAGGGGATTGACAACAAGAGTTTGGATAGCAAGGACACTGGGTCACCAGCACAGCAGCTCACAACACCGGCTGAACTGACACCCTCCCTGTTAGATTATTTCAGGTCGAAATAACCCACCCATCCACACAGTGTTATGTGCAACCGGTGTTCCCAGCAGCAGTCTTCTCCAGTACCCATCTTTGGGGGTGTACTGGGAGCTATACACAAGGTCAGGCTGAGAGGGACAGAGCTACTCCAGAACAGATCCACAGCACATTCCTGTGACACAGGCAGCACAGTGCAAACTCACCAGCTTCTCCACAGATGCCTTGGTCAAACCAGAGCAGGCACTGGCCTCCTGGGACTCATTTTCCTGCAGAACAACTGTATTCCACGAGAAGACAGCAGTTATTAACCCCCCTACACACACAGAGCCCCCGTCATCAACTTCACTCGTTCCCTCTTATCGCTTCCCACACCCTGCACCTTTCCATTTAAGAAGGGTTTATAGCGAGATGTTCAACCATCAACCTACAGCTACTACGTCCAGCAGCCAAGTTGCTCCAAGAAGCAGAATACAAAGCTAAGATGTACTGAACGTAGTTCAAAATGCTTTATCTTGTTTTTGGGGGGGATTCTGGGTTTTTTTTCATGCCTTCAGCAGCCTATGAGTAAAGAGCAGCCAGGGCTGAAGACTCTTATCAGAATTGTTCACCTGTGGGCAAAAGTCAATACAGAAAGACTTGTCGTTTCATTTCTAGTCAAATGAGGCAGATGGGTATGGAAATTACACCAGGCCAGGAGGCCCCTGCCAGCTGCTGAACGCACATTCAAAGCAAACAGGTTTTGCACTGCAGCGTGCAACAAGTGAATGGATTAATCCAACATCTAAATCTGCTCCTAAGCAGAACGCGGGTGCTGAGGCCAGCACCCAAGTAACACATGAGCCAAAGGTGCAGGTATCAAGATCCTCCAATCTGTGTAATTTAAAAACAGGCAGTAGCATCTGTACGTAGAAGACACTACCAGTGCACTGCCTTTCACTGCAGCTCCTACTATTAACTTAGAGCAGTTATTTTCTCCATGAACTGTAAGCAATACTAAGTAGTTCAGAAAAAATATGGTATGAGCACATAAACACTAGCTGATGAAAAAAGTGAATTCAAGCTACTCAAATAACAACTGATGAAGTCATCCAACCTTAAAAAGTGTGTACAACAGCACATTAACAGCAGCAATTTAGCTAGTCAGCTCAGAGCTGTAAGCCATAGAAAAAATTCCCTTCCAAACAACACATGAGCTCATCAGTTTGAGTCATGCATTCAATTACCTATTCTTCAGATAGGCAAACAACAAATTATCTCCATCAACAACAGGGGTCAACAAAACATATGCTTTATAACAAAGGTGGATTCACCCCAGCTCTGTGTCTTTTGGTGTTAGCATTTATCTCGGCAGTGTTATTCTTCTGTTTTCAGCAGGGCGATAAAAGTTCCCAAACTGCATCACTGCAAAACATCCCCAGCTCTTGCCTGTGCAGCTGGAGCTGAGGTTTGGAAAGGACGTGCTTTTACCACTGCGCTCCGCTCCTGCACTGTAGTGGAGCAGCCGCCTTGGGAACAGGATCAAGAGGTCTCGGTTCTTACTGGGCATGCAGGAGACCAGTGCTGGCTGGGGAACAGGGGTAGATAGAAGCCATCTGCTCAAGCCTTCATCATCTCCTGCTCACACGGCAAACACAAAATCCACTCTTGCTGCACAACTCAATGGGAGGTAACGAGAAGCTTCCAATTATTTAGCTGTGCAGCAGATGAGTCTGAGCAGTTTTCAGGCGAGAAGCTCAGCCCTACGCACACGGCCAGAAGCCCACGTCCCCAAATGAAGCCCAGCGCATCACATCACGTGAACTGCCAACTCAAGGGAGCTGCTGCTGCTCTCGGCAGCTCTGCACAATACATCCAACAGGCTGCCAAGCACCTCACACAAAGACATGCAGAAACAGAGAGAGAACAAACACCCTTCAATTATTTGAAGTTACTGAAATTTGAGGATTTTCTCTTGAAAAGCATACTCTGTCTTTCGCTCATATCAGTCTCATTTCAACTAAGAGTGCTTTCAGTTTAGACTGGAAGCCTTTCACAAAACAGGTGCTCACATCAGAATTTGTTCCCAGGCATCTTTATCTACAGCTGAGGGATTGTAGGTGGGGATGTGGACAAATAATTGCCTGTTTGGTTTTGTAACCAGTCAAAAACAAAACACTTATTTGGAGACCTCTAGGAAAGCCAGATTTGCAGAAGACTTCACTTCTCCACTGCCTGCTCTGCAGCCCAGCAGTGTTTTGGCAGCTACGTGGTCCTCACACAGAGGAAATCTGTTCTGGGCTCACTTCAGGATGACAACTGCATCTGAAAATGGCATTTGGAGCCAGAAGCAAATCTGTTCCTAAAGCTCAGACAATTTCAGTGGACACCCAGGAAGTCGCAGAAACAGTCAAAAGTCAGCCCAGAACTGGGAATGTTAAGTGGATTTGTGCTTTAGAAGAAAATCAAGAATGAATTTATGTACAGAAGCGACAACAAACAAAAGAGTTTCTTCATGCTCTGCAGTCCAGATCTCCATAAAAACTATACAGCTGCACGCAGAAACAAAGACAGCCTATGAGAAAAATGAGAGGGCACCATAACAATCTTCATTGTTGCTGGATTACCATATAAACACCAAGATACGCTTGGAGGCAAAAAAAAAAAACCATGATACTCTAAAAAAATCGAAGTATTTGTCCCAAATACCTTAAAAATCAGGATATTGAAGAGGTTCACCTTCCACATTTACACCTCTCAACACTGTGCAGGGTAATAACATGGGAAATGCTGCTCTACAGCAACAGACCTTCGTGGCATCACCACCAGGCGCAAGGTGCTGGGCTCGTGCATACGGCTTCACGCCAGCTCAGGGATCCTGCACAGATCTGGGCACACACAGTGGCAGTTTCCATCCACGGGACACCGGTCCACAGACCCTCCTGCCACCCACACCTCACTGCTCCACACTATTTGGCATCTCCAGGTTCTGTCATTTAAAGGGTCACGTTGCAACACCTCAATGCTGAGGTGGCCAGCAGTGACACAGCCACCTCCAGACTAACACTGTACACCCCACACCTGCTGACCACAGGTCCTTAAAGCATCAGCTGTCTCTGCCAGCACAGCAAGCAGCCCTCTCCACGCCTCTATGAAGCATGCTGCCTCACAGCAGCTCTGAACAGCCCAAAGCCATGTTTTCAAATCCTTCACTCTCAGCCCAAATTGAAGCCTTCCCAGGAGCTCTTCTCCTCCTCCTCATCTACTGCTGCAGGACAAAGATCTCACCCCAGCTACCCTGGCAGCAGCTCTGAAGCATGACTTCTGCTACCAGCAGAAAGCCAGCACTTTGCCTTTTAAAAATAGAAAAGAAGTATTACAGACCATTGCTAGCATGCAAGCAGCACAGGTAAGGCAAGACCAGCCCTGCAGTTTCATCTCCTTGAGCCATAGCACAGATCTGCACACTGTCTCCTATTTGGATTTTACCATCAGGATACTTAAGCAGTTTGACAACATAAGAAAAATAACAGCTCTTGGGACAAGAGATTATTTAAGTAAACAGGACAGGCAAAATAGTGGGGGTCTTTTTGGTTTTGTTGGCGGGTTGGGTTTTTTTTAGTTAGGTCTTGGCCTCCAGAACCATGGGCTACTACACCCTGCTGGTGTCAAAACTAGTAGAGAAGGAAACAGAAGACAGGGTCACGTCTGTGTACATGACTGGAGGGACATGTAGAGTGCAACCGTTTGCAAGTGATAAACCCCCAAATGGGCCAGGGAACTCAGGAGCTGGACTGTAAAATAAGTTAAAATGGCATCTCTAAAATAAATAAATAAATATGTGTTTTCTTTAAAAGGAGGATATTCCAGAGATGCCCACCACCTTCTATTAAACTGTCAGTTTAACAGAATAAGGTGACAGCCTTTCAGTGTCCCCTTCTGCCTGTCTCGTCCTTAACCACTGAGGGTTTAAACAGCAAATATTTTGCTTAAATTGTATGAGGATTTTTGTCCAAATTCAACATCTGATATAGAAATGGCTGCAGCACTGCACAGCATGTACACGGCATTAATTACTTCAGGGGTTATATTTATAGGAGAACAGGTGTCAAAGTTTTAAAATTATATAATGTTGTCTAGTTTCCCAACTGGGTGATGGAATTGAGATAAAGAAGAGATAGAAAAGAGGAAGAAAATCTAAAATGCTAGGGCTACAAAAAAAAGTTCATAACAAACAAGCCCTATAGGAGCAATCTCTGAGCTGATGTTGCAACCTTACTATCACTGCAAGTTCTGCAGAAACAGACAGACCTCTCTGATGGGTGGCCCCAGCCCTAAGCCACGATCCTCTGTGCCCCAGGGAAATTTCCCTTTCAGGTGAGTCCCAGCTCACAGCAAAGCATTTAGCAAAACGGATCTGAAAATTTTCACATCGGAGCTTCCTTCCTCCTCCTCCGCCTGCAATCAAATAGAAACCAGTATGACATAATGCTTCTGTATCACCGCGCATTCTGTGCCGAGCCTGAGCTGCCAAAGGAAGGTGAGGGGTAAAGGGAAAGAAAATGAGATAAAAGCAGAGTTATAAACCCCCAGCTCTGAAACCTAAGCTCACAGAGTAGCTATTTTCAAGTGCAATGGAAAGATGCTCTGCTCTTCTGAGAGAGGGAGGCCACTGGAGGAAAATATGCCAGGGAACAGCTGGAAACAAAAGCTGAAAGAGACGGGGCGGAGGAGGAGGAGACATTTTCCATGGGCTTTCCTATGCAGCTTATATACCAAACAGAAAAAACACACTTAGAACAATAACAGAAGTGGGCAGTGCCATCACGGGATCTGGATAGAGCAAAACCTACTCACTTTTAAAAAAATTTAAAAAAAGAGAAACTTTTAATCCCAGTTATTAGAAGAATATTCCACCCACTTCAGATTTATACTGCTCAGTTCTCATTACTTTTGTGCACTTAAGGCTCAGAAACATATTAACAGCCACGTAAAAGCAAAGCTTTTATACAGGGGATTACAGGTGGTGAGAACCGCACAGAGCCATTGAGAACTCTGCAGAACAGCTCTCCAGCTTTAGAAAACCACAACAAAAACACAATCCTCCTGAAACAACCCTCCTACAGTGCTGTGCATCCTTAATCCTGGCTTGAGAGAGAGCTGAAGATACCAAAAGCTGTTAGGCACTCAGTTTCGGGGCTGTTTTTTGTTTTGATAGTTTGTTTTCTTTTGTTGTTGTTTGCTTTGTTTTGAGGTTTTAAGTTTCAGCCACAGCCAGTTAATCTCACATCAAGCAGAGACGGAGGTTAAATGCTGTGTGAAAAGTATTTCCAAACATACAATGAATAGTAAACGATGGAGAAATAGGAGATGCTGGAGTTGTTCCTCAGCCAAAGCCCACTCTGATGAGATCAGTTTTGTGTCCCTGACGACAGGAAAGCGAACATCCCTGAAGGACACTGATGCAAGTGCTGGCAGACACGGGGAATTGCTGCAACAGCCACTCTGCAAGCCATCAAAAGATATTTCCAGCAGCCTGACCAGCATGGTCCAGCTGACGGATTCCCCGCAGATCAATTTTGCGGCCACTACAGGAGCGTGATGGCAAGGCTGCGCTTAAAAGATTTTGCCTCAATGCCCCTCGCATGAGAGTGCTAAAACCTCAAAATAAAACATTCCAATTAATAGAGTCATGCCAGAAAGTAAACAGCAGTTTCCACTGGTGTGCAGCATGTGAAGCAGCAGGCCAGCCCACCCAGACGGCTCGTGTCTACACTGACAGGGACAATGCTGCTCCAGCAGCCAGCAGGAACCCACCCCGTGGCATGAGGAGGCAGCAAAGCAGCACTAGGACCAACGTTTCCCTCCTTGCTGATGTTAAAGAGGGCCCTGACACACTGCAGCAATGCCTTGTTGAGCACTCAGCTGCAATCTCGAGATGGTGCTCAGCATCTGTAGCTCTTGTGTCTGTGCCCAAGGTGTCACCACATCAGTGCTGCTCCCCCAAGGTTTCACCACACACAGGTACTGGCAACTGTTTCTTGTGTGCTCAAGAAGGGAAGGTTAGATGCTGCCAGGAGTCCCGTCCTTACAGAAGCTGCATGAGTTTAAAGCAGAACTGCTCGGCTGCACACTTCATTAAGGCTTGGGAATAGCAAGCTCTGCAGCAGTGGGCAGGACCTCCAGCCAAACATGGCAGCAAATGCAGAGGCTGTGGATGATAAAGCAAAAGACCACCTCCAATGTGGCACGTTTAGTCTTGGAAACTCAACAGGCAAGGAGCAGAAGCATTGAGCAGCATCCCCTCACACACCCTCCATGGAAGCGAAGAAGATGAGGCAACGCATCCTTTTTCCTTCACCCCTCGTACGCTACTTGTGGCACAGTTTCCTGGTTGGCTAAGCAGCTGACTCGAAGACTGCTACGAAGCCAAGCTGAGCAGTTTTACAGGTGATGTTGTGGATGCATGCTAGTGACTAAGGGGTCACGGTGCACTTTTGAGAATGAGGTGCAATAAGACACGCGAAGAAAGTAATCGCTGTAGAGAAAGACTTGAAAGGGCAGCTTAGGAACCTCCAGATTTAGACAGCTGCACAAAAACACCCAGAGGGAAAAGACATCCAACTCAACTAAACAACCTGGTAGTTAAACAGCAGTGGTGAGGTCCCCAGGCAAACAGCACCAGCTGGGAGGGTCCTGACCATGTCCAGGGGCTCAGCAGTGTCTTCAGCCACTCATCGTTAATGCCACCTCTCCTTGCCTTCCCGGCCAGAGAAAGGGCACGAAGCTGCACTGCCTCAGACCTTGCTCCTTGCACAGACACAGAGCCGTGGCGGGCTCACTGTCTCTGCCTAAAAGCTGAATTCAGTGCATTTCTGCTATGGGGGAGGAGCTCTTGGGAAAGATCCAAAGTTTTTATCTGAACCACAAAACCTGTCGGTTGCTATTGCAAATGGGAACTTAAGTTGCCTTTTTCCTAACGTTTCCTTGGTTCTTTGGAGAGTAGTGGGCTAACAGAGCACCTAAGGATACTGCTCAAAGGCACTAGGCCCCAGCTAAGGTATGGGGACAAAACAAGGCATTGGGGCTCACTACACCATCCCTGTGGCAGGGCAGTGCTTTCAGTTCAGCTTTCACATGCTTTTTGAAAGGAGATCAGAGTGTAGACATAAGGCCTCCTCCTCATCACTTTCTTAATACAAGCTGAGGACAGGGAAAAAAATAAAAATAAAAATCCATCCCCCTTCCAATCAAAGCCATCTGCTCGGAAACACGCTCTACTCTTTCCCTAACGCATGTTTCTCCTTTCCTATGGGAACAGCAGCAGGTGAGGGGGAAGGCTCTGCTGCAGAAAAAGCCCTCCATCATGTGAGGATGGAGCACATCACATCCATGTCTGTGTGGTGAGTCCCATCCCTATTTCTGGTGCATGTATGGCACTGTCTCATCTGGCAGCAATGGCACTTGTGCCCGCCGAGCGCTCCCGTGCATGGAGTCCTCCCCTGACTCATCCAGTGTCGACACAGACTGAGCAGGGCTGGCTTCCCAAGCAAGCCAACAAACCAGCTGGGCAAGATCATTTCAGCAGAAGCACATGAATAACTAGATATTCCAGAGTGGATGAATGACACAGGAATGACAGAGCCAGGGGTCCTTCAGGTGAGGAACAGCCTTGTCTGGACACATACACCGCCCCTACTTTCACACACAGCTCCATCACATCTCATTGTCCAAATCCACCCTGCAAATAGACATTTCTGTCCTGCATTGGTACTTGGGGAAGGATAAGGACAGACTCCAAACAAGCAATTTAAACACCAAAGTGAGAAGTGATCTGTGCAGTTGACTCGTATCCATAACACACATAACACACTTTGCCCTGAGTCAGCCATAACAGTGTGGCTCACAGCACAGGGGCCAGAGCAGCCGTCCCCTGTACCTCAGGAGAGGGAGCGAGTGCAGAGAGGAGAGGGCACTTGGGGTAAAGGCAGGATTTTCAGTTCCTGGGTGAGGTCCTCCTGGTGGTAAGAGCAGCAATGGAGCTCCAAGAATGGCACCTTGCCTCCACTGCTGCAGATTTGGGGGCTGCTGGGCTGTGAAGGTTGGGAAGGAGGACAACACTGGAAGCCCAGATGAAAGAACCATAATCTTCTCCCAGAAGCCCACACTTTCACCAAAAGGCGGCTTAATTCAGGGCCTTTTGCGGCTGGCCATGAAAAGTAAATGTCCACCCCAGTCTCCTGGGGGCAGATCTTGCTGTATGCAGGAAACACTTGGCCTGATGCTCCTGGAGACCTGCACTTGGTAGCGTCAACATGAATGTCCTAAGAAACACACAGGTGACAACTGGACCTCAAGTCCTTCCTCAAAATGCTGTTTTTAAGTCACCAGAAGTTCTGCATCCAGTGCCCTTGCAGCTCGGGTGCAGCAATGATCAGGGGCATGGCTCACATCTCCTACTGCAAAGGCCAGCGGCATCCAGGGAGTAACAACCACCCCTACTTGTACGGACCAGATTCACTTCTAACGGTGATTTAAATAAAGGACATTGTTAATGTCTCGCTATACACAACAGGAACTGCAGTGTCTAATCGCAGACGTGCCTGATTTAGTATGTGATGCCAAGCTATATGGCTATGTTGAGAAGTGATGCTTTGGCTCAGGGATCCTGAATGAGGACAGACAGAAACAACTACGACACTTTAAGAAAGCCACAGCTCACGCTTTGTCCAAGGCTTTCAGGTACTGGATGCAAGCAAACAGAGGCTGCCTGCTGCTTACAGCTTGCAAGAGTGATGCTGATAGAGGGCTTTCTCATCTCTTGCTTACCTGCTGTTCCAATGCCCAGATGCCCATAGAGAAGAGAGGAATCCCTCAAACCCTTTTCTAGAGGCCAGATGTACAGCAGAAGAGCAGCAGCAAAGATACAGAGCTTCCCTTCCAAAGGCATACCTTCCCAGAGCCAAAAAGACAATCCGTTTCGCATTACATTTCAAAAAATCTGCGTCAAAACAGCCAATACAGTAAAAGCAGTGGATCCCAACAAGACAGAGAGCATGGGCACAATGGCTTTACCGCTCCCCACCGGAGGTTAGGGATCCAAGCTTGACATGAGATGTCCCAACCACGAGATCAACCCAAAGCAGGCTTCATTTCACACTGACAATGGCAAGTTCTGTTTTCTGGACAGATCAAACAAGTAGAAGACAATACAATACTTATTTCAGATTGGGAAGTGGAGTCTGAAGGGGATGAGGAAGAAGATTACACACTTACAAGTAAAAGATTTACAGAAAGAGCCTCCACATAACACCCTACCTTTGCAGTTTTGGGACAGCATTAGGCACATGTCAAAGAGCCAGGCACGAGCTGTTCACAAGATCTCCATGCCTTCCTGTCAAGGGATGTCTCCGTCAGGGCAGAGCAAAAGCACGCTGGCAGAGAAGCGTGCCCTGTCAGTGCACACATCCCAATCGCGCCAGAGACAGAGGGAGTTCGATTGCCAGGGCTGTCAGGAATATCATCAGTATCAAATTCACTCAGATTTCAAAGCTACTCCATCTGATTAGCCAAACGGCGTGTAGCTTTGCAGAAGCAACAGAAGCAGAGACTATCAGAGCATGTATTGCTGTGAAAAACCAGCATGTAACCCAATTCTCTAATTAGGAATGGGTTCAACTGCCCACAGAAGACAAGGGAAGGTTCTGAAAATATTACTTCACTGATATCTCATCTCTTTTCCTAGAAAAAAACATGGTGGTATTTTGTTGCTATAAAATCGCAGGTACAGAGACAAAGCTTTTCTAGTGATAGTCAAATTCACCACTCTTTAGGTTTTATGCATATAGCAAAGAACCCACTGCACACTCATTTTGCAATTATACTTATTACTCCTGCATTGCCAGCTTCAAAACCATTTCTATCAGAATTCCAACTTTACCACTTCACTTAAAACAAGAGCGCCGTTACACTCTTCAGCCCTTTCTCCTGAGTAAATGCTAACCCCGAGGAGCAGCTCTACAGCTCCCAGATGAGGCAGGCTTTTCAGAGACACAAACTCTCTTCAGGGAAGCTTAAAAGCACCAAGCATCTCCTTGAAGGCAAACCGCACCAGCTCAGTCAGACACCCAAGGAGATGAACGATACCACAACCTTTCTAGTTCCAGAATTTGGGAATACTCTGGTTTCATGAGCACCCTGACTTCTGAGTCACCACCTCCCCATAAATCTCTGTGGAGCAGGTGCATGCTTGCATCAGCTCCTGCGAAGATGGTAGTAGCTCTGAGGACCAAGCACGCAGTCAGGAGCCAAGCCACACCGCTCCTTTATATTCTTAGTTCAGCGAGCTTCAACACAGAGCATCGAGAAGCACCTGATTCCCTCAGACTCCTGCTTACAGGCAAAACTAAGCACCACCTGCTCCAGCCCTGAGGTGGGCTGCGGCATTGATGCAGGGTCTGAACTGGATGACTCCTGTCAAGCCCTTGGGGATGTAATTTTGCACGGAGGCTGGGGGGAAGGATGACAGATTGAAAACCACCCCAGGACCTGCACCCCGCCAGGCTGTGTTATGCTTGAACTGCGGCAAGGGGACACAGGAAATAGCGCAGCGCCACTCCTTGGCTCTTAATTACGGTCTTGTGACATTGTAGTTAATGGTCTGTCATGGGCTCCATTAGAAACCTTGATGTTTGCAGGAGGCGGACCATCCAAGCTTGTGGTAGTCAGCTACCAAGTGAGAGCAGCTCTGGCCTGGAAATAAGGCTCTTGTTCTTTTGTTACAGCCCCTGCTTCCTCTGGGTAGAGCTCGGTCCTGGCATTAACCCCTGCAGCAGCCATGGGAAATGAGCTCAGGGTGCTGGGACAGAGCCTCGCTTGGGAAGGATCCAGCTGTAGGTGAGATTTACACACCCAGGGGTTACAGCAGGCACCAATCCCTCTGCTGCCTCTCTGGCCAAAGTCTCCTGCAGATCTTTATGATTTTAAAGAACAGCCGTGGCCTTTCTGCTGTCAGCCATACAGCCCCCAATAAAACACGATACACTACCAGTTAATTTAAAAACAAAAAAGAAAACAAAGAAAAAAGCAAAAGAGCCCCTCCCTGCGCAACGCTGAGCTCCCCACCGGCAGTGACCCCTCGCACGGGTCCCTGATG
>NW_010191187.1:0-890 GCF_000695765.1 Mesitornis unicolor
CATTTCACATTGGAGAAGTGAGCTTTTAAAGGCTGCCAGTTTAAAATAATTAGAAAAGGATTAGCGGAGTTTGACAGAAAGCTGTTGAGGCTGGAGGGAGACAGAAAGTGGATGAAAGAACTTCAGTTCCTCTTGCCCATCTCTATCATTACTCTGAAGGAGAAACAAGGCAGAATTGGTGCTTGATGATACCACATAGGGCTGAAATATCCTTCCTCAAATTAAAAAAACCCCCTACATTACAAAACTAAAATCACTAGCACTATCTAGTACAACCAGTTAGATAATGGGCAGTACACAGCAAAGCATTTCCAAGTGCAGAAGGAAATCAAGTTTCTGTGGATAATATATCTTAATAATAGCTTTCTTGCATAGTGTCTGAGCTTTCTTTGAAATCTAAATGTTTTTCACTTCAGTTTTCAGCTCCTGAGTGTTGACATATATTTTTCTGCTTGAGCAAGGAGTCAGGTACAGGAGTCAGCTACTGCAGATGGGACTTTACCATGGAAGACAGCAAACCATTTATCAGTCAGCTTTCCTAGAGATGAATGGAGCCTATATCTACAGTGAGATCCAGAGAGCAATGGCAAGTTGTTTAAGAATTATAGACTCTTGCCCCATCTGAGGTCCATCCCACTGAGTCAGGACAGTGTACACCTAGCTCAGCTGTGTGGGTTAGCAAGTGTTTGGACAGCAGGATAGATACAGCAGCCTTCGACGGTGACACAGTGAGTAGGTAAATGGTCCTGACCAGTACTACTTCCAGAAGAGCTCCAGTCTCTCATGTCTAAGGCTTACAAAATGAATCATGCCCTCCTGTTGCATGAAATTATGAAATAATGAACTTTGAGCGCTGTGTGCAGTTCTCCACATTTTAAGAAGGTTTTAAA